>NC_139564.1:73781303-73924674 GCF_965112155.1 Podarcis liolepis | reverse complement strand
AGCAGCAGCTCACAAGTTACCTACCAGTAATGAGTTTGCAGGTGGTGGCAGATTATCCAGAGCACAATGAAATCCCAAGAAGAGTTCGAAGAGCTTTGAAAGGATCCCACTCTGAACTGGGTGGAATGGACAGGTGCGGATCCTGTGCCAAGGAGAGCTTGCTGGGATAACAAAGTTCGCTTCACCTAAAGGGTGTGAAAATGGAAAGGGAATATTGGCTAATGATAGGAGGTACATTTTCAAATGGCAAGACATGCATGCGATGAAGGATACCAGTCATATGTCTCCTGTAATGAAGTTGGAGGACTCAAAATGCACTGCATATGGGTCTGCCTTTGTAGGCAGTTTTGAAATTTCAGCTAACACAGGATGCAACTATCTAGAGACTTGTCAGGTGGTCAGAACATGGTACACCAGTTGGTTGCCTGTATGCTTCTGGGTGCTGCTGCTAACTTCTAAAGTTGTACAGTGAATGGTTTGAAGTAAAGTGATTTCAAGGACCAGCTGCACCCACATGAACCTGCTTGGGCCTTGAGATCGGTATTTGCAACCCTTCTCATTGATATACCTGTAAGATCTGTTAAATAGACACGCTGGCAGGCCCTTCACAATGTCCCCCATCACAGCTAAATTAGCATTTCTGATACCTCACTTCTGTCCTGGGGGCATTAAGAATATATTCTTAGCGTGAACCAGATAGTTTTCTTTACATTTTACAGTATATGTCTCTTCCTCCATGCTCCCTTTTCCAGTCTGTTGCAGACCTGAGGACTAACTCTAGCTTGTTGATACTATTGCGGTAATGTTTTGGCTACATAAGTGCAAACACTTAAAAAAACCTGATATTTCTGTTGGAGCATGGTGCTGATAATGCCAGTGTTACAGGTTTGATCCCTGTATGGGACAGCTGCAAATTCCTGTATTGTAAAGGGTTGGATTAGATTATCCTCAGGGTCCCCTCCAACTCTACAATTTTGTGATACCATGAAATAGTATCTCATTATTTTTAGTTAATTACGGGATCTGATGTTGGATTATAACTTGGGTTTTTAATTGTGTTTTAAATAATTTAATTGTTTTTAGGGATTGCTTGATTGGACTTAGATTTTTCTAACTTCTATTTTAAATTGTGGCACTTTATTTGATGTTAAGTATTTACGTTTTCATATTAGCCACATTGGGAGGTCTTTCCCCCCTAACACAGCTCCATTAATAAAATAAAAGTTGGTGTTAGGAAAGGGATGAAGTACCACAATGTCACTGTATCAATCTTTGGTGTACCCATGTTTAGAATATGGTGTGCAGTTCTCTGGCCACATTTTGAAAAAGGGTGTTGTAGATATGGAGCAACTTCCACCATTGAGCAATGTGAAGAAGTCACCGTGGGCAGCATATTACAGTCAAGCCAACATGTTCCATTTTTTCATTTCATTTCTGAGTGACATACAGCATAGTACAAAACAAACAAACCATAAATTTCAAAATACATTTCTAAACAACTCCGTTAAAACCATCCGAATAAAACAACAACAACAGAGAATCCAGCAGCAAACAAACATTGCATAAAATTACTATTGGATATTAGAGGCCAGTGTGGTGTAGTGGTTAAGAGCGGTAGTCACGTAATCTGGGAAACCGGGTTCGTGTCTCCGCTCCTCCACATGCAGCTGCTGGGTGACCTTGGGCCAGTCACACTTCTGTGAAGTCTCTCAGCCCCCCTCACCTCACAGAGTGTTTGTTGTGGGGGAGGAAGGGAAAGGAGAATGTTAGCCGCTTTGAGACTCCTGAAGGGGAGTGAAAGGCGGGATATCAAATCCAAACTCCTCCTCCTCCTCTTCTTCTTCTTCTTCTTCTTCTTCTAGAGGAGTTAAAAGGGTCAGATTAGAAGGCTTGTGATAATAGAAATGACCTTGCCTGGCACCAAAATATTATTAAAATAGGATGTAGGTGAGCTTTTCTGGGGAGAGCATTCTACAAGCAAGGAACCAGTGCTGAGAAGGCCCTCTCTCTTTTAACTGCCTTACCTCAGTTTGAGGGAGTATGCAGAGAAGCCCTCTGCTGATGATAACAGGCCCAGAGAGGTACCCATGGGAAGGGGTGAGCCATTAGATACTGAGGTCCCAGGCTGTGGAGAAGCAGAGGGATTGGTCATGTAAGTTGCTAGGGGGAAGAGGTGTGCCAGAAGGGTTAGTTCACCCAGGCAGGAACCAAGCTGTCAAAGCTGGTCCTACCTTTAGGTGGTGTAAGGCAGCTGTTGTAGGCAGCAGACTCCTGGCTAATTCCCCTAAGTCCCTGGCTATAACCTTCAGTTGGAGGACAGAGCTCTGTGTGAGCTGCAAGGAACCCACACTGAACCCAGGAGACTTCAGGTATTGCTTTCCGGCTCTGGATTTAGTCTGAGACAGAGAAAAGAAAGGGGAGGGACTCCTGTCTCATCCCAAGCATGGTTTCACCAACATCTCTTTAACCAAGTAGTACACATGGAAAGAGTAGAAGTGTCCTCCATAATGTTAGTTTGAATGTAACTAAATTGCTCCATGCTTGCTTGACATTAAGTTCCATTGAGCCTAATAGAACTTCTTTCCAAGAATGAAAGATTGCAGCCACTGTTATAGAATAAAATGGGGGACAAAATGATTAGAATTTTGAGGCTTTGAACAACGGATCCATGATCACAATAAAAATGTCAGCAAATGGATGAATTAGGCAGTGTGAAAAGGTGCGAATTCTGAGTCTGCAGTACAGTGGTGCCTCGCAAGACGAAAAGAATCCGTTCTGTGATTCTCTTCATCTAGCGGTTTTTTCGTCTTGCGAAGCAAGCCCATTGATGGATTAGCGGATTAGCGCTATTAGCGGCTTTTAGCGGCTTATTGGCTTATCGGATCAGCTGATAAGCAGCTTAGCGGCTTAGAAAAAGGGGGGGAGGGAAAAAAACCCGCAGGAACTCGCAAGACATTTTCGTCTTGCGAAGCAAGCCCATAGGAAATTCGTTTTGCGAAGCACCTCCAAAACGGAAAACTCTTTCGTCTAGCGAGTTTTCCGTCTTGCGAGGCATTCGTCTTGCGGGGCACCACTGTACAGTATTTCTGGTCCTGTGAGCTCTACTGTGCGCTAACAAGCCAGCACTGTACAATACTAGAAAAATGTGACTTTTAAAGTTAAGGCTTTCAGTAGTGAGGCTCAATGCAATTTCTTGGAAGGATTGTTTTTTATTTCATGCTTTAAGCTCTTTGTATCTGCCTTTACAAAAGTGAATATCAGAATAGAAGGATCTGGTCTTTTAGGAACTGTCACAATTAACACTGTGGGACTAGATATGGAGCAAAATGAACAGAAGAAAGCCAGCAGTCTCATGGGCTTCTTGCTGAGAGTGAACTTGGCAGATATTAGGTACTTGGGGAAGTAGTAGATGTGCCACTAATAAATAGTAGAGGTTGTGCTGGCTGCTTCTTTTGCTTAGGAAAGTTTGTACCTGGGTCAGCCTCCTTATATTACTACCACGTATCTGAACAACAACAACAAAAGTGGGAATAGCAGATATATTTAAACAGTATTTTTCCCCTCTATAGGCTTCACTGGATAAAGACATGAAAATTCCATGCCTGCATCCCAGGAAACATTAACACTGCATTGCACAGACCTTCTTTTCCAAGAAATACCAGCATGTACAGACCAGGAGAGAAAGTGAAACGCCGGATGCGTATGCATGGTCCCAGCATAAGAAGTGTTGAAGTTGCTAGAGGAAGAGCTGGATATGGATTTACCCTTTCTGGCCAGGCTCCCTGTGTTCTTAGTTGCGTTTTAAAAGGTAGTCCTGCTGATTATGTGGGACTTAAAGCAGGAGACAAAATATTTGCTATAAATGAAATCAATGTGAAAAAGGCATCCCATGAAGATGTGGTGAAGCTAATAGGCAAATGCTCTGGGGTTTTACACATGGTCATTGCTGAAGGGGTTGGCCGCGCAGACTCTGGCTCAAGCGATGAAGAAGTTGGGTTTTGTGATGGGAAGGGGTGGCTGAAGCCAAAGCCCGATTCCAAAGGACTGGGTATAAACAGAGCAGAGAAGGTTGTAGAAGAAATGCAATCTGGTGGAATTTTCAACATGATCTTTGAAAATCCTAACATTTCTGCTGGTAATCTGCAGACGACGACCAGAAAGCAAATGCTGGTCCATGAAACTGCTCCTGTTAAATTAGAAGTAGGACCTGAAAATAACAACCCAGATATTCCCTGTAATGAGGAACTGCCCAAAGCCTTGAAGGATGATTCCGTTTTTAGAATTGGAGTGGAAAACCAGGAATATTTTGGATTGGATGCAAGTATTTTAAATGTGGCAATGGTTGTAGGCTACCTAGGATCAATTGAACTTCCGTCTTCAAGTTCAAATCTGGAATATGATAGTTTGCAGGCTATTCGTGGATGTATGCGACGTCTTCGAGCAGAACAAAAAATCCATTCATTGGTTATAATGAAGATTATGCATGACTCTATTCAACTCTGCAGTAATAAATCTGGTGTGATTGCAGAATATCCTGCAGAGAAGCTGGCATTTAGTGCTGTATGCCCTGATGACAGAAGATTCTTTGGGTTAGTTACCATGCAAACCATTGATGATGGAAGTTTGGCTCAGGAAGATGAAGCAGTTTTGAGGACCTCATGCCATGTGTTTATGGTGGATCCAGAGCTTTTTCACCATAAAATTCACCAGGGCATTGCACGACGTTTTGGATTGGAATGCACAGCAGATCCAGACACTAATGGCTGCCTAGAATTTCCAGTGTCATCTCTCCCTGTTCTTCAGTTTGTCTCCGTTTTGTACAGGGATATGGGAGAATTGATTGAGGGAGTTCGGGCAAGGGCCTTTCTTGATGGAGATGCAGATGGTCAACAGAATAACAGTATGAGCAGTAATAGTGATAGTGGTATTGGAAATTTTAACCAAGAAGAGAAAAGTAATAGAGTTTTGGTAGTTGAACTAGGAGCTAACTCAAGTAAACATGTTCTTAATAGTGCACAAGACAGTGCAGTAGGTAGAAGTCAGGCTATTTCCCACTGGGCATTTGGTCATGAACAAGAAGGAAACTCTGCATTAGAAGCAATGTTTCAGAATGATAAATCTCAAAATGTAAGTAAATTCTTAGCCCCTTCAGCTCGCACTGAGGTTCCTCCCCAAAGCTCAGTTACATCATGCAAGAAAAATTCTGTGAACATTTCCAATCAAAGATGGTTGCCGGTTCATGTATTAAAAGATTGGCAACATGGATGTGTAAGTGACCAAGAGTCATACACAGATTCTACAGACGGTTGGTCAAGTGTCAACTGTGGTACTCTTCCTCCTCCCATGAGTAAGATTCCTGCTGACAGATACAGAGTTAATGGCAGCTTTGGGCAGCCTCATCTAATGTCTCAGAATAATGAATTGACTAAAAAAGGGTTTCATATACAAAACACATTTGACTCTCAACACAATGTCAGAAAGGCCAAAGAAGATAAAAAGGTAAGAATGTTCATGTAACACTTGTTAGAAAATGCTTTGAAATTGCAGTCATTTTGCCCATTAATTGGAAAGCAGTGCTGTTAGAGAATGGGGGGAATATAATAAAGGAGCTGCTGTCTTCTGTTCTTTCCCCCTTGTCTGTAATTATTATCAGTACCATGCAAAAGACATTGTACTTACAGATAATAGGAATGTTGAATAATAATATTGCACTGCATCTGTAGGGTGGAGGATTGGAATGTGATTTATGAGCAGCAAAGAATTTTTAGTGTCACCCATGGAAAATTAGACATAATAAGTCTGTTCTTTAATTTCTTTGTAGTACACTATATCAAATGGTCAAAGTTTTGGGGTTTATATGTATAATTAAACCATGTAACGTGCAAACCTCTTATGAGATGAAACTAGAAAACCTCTGTAAAATATGCTTGCAAAAGAACTTGGGCTGGTACAGCCACAATGGAGCTGATCTTTTCATAACAATTAAATCAACTCCAGGTGTTGCACACAGATGCAGAATTATAAGACTGCACAAAATACATTGAAAAAATGTATGGGCAGCAACTTTATTAAACCATTAAAGAATGTGCAGGAGGGTAAACTTGGAAGTTTTCAGTACAGACCGAAAAATGGCATTGTAAAGGCTATTGAGTGATTGGGGCAGGGTTAGAAGTATGCATACGCCACCCCAGCTCAGGGCCTATGAGGCCATATGGCTTTCAGTCATTGCAGCTAACCTGTTCAAAGTGTGATCTGGGAGGCTTTCTAAAGGCCTCGTTTTTCCGCCTTCTAAGCTTTGGGTAGGTGATGTGGCCATTCCACAAGAGAGTTTCTGTCCCTGTTCTTCCAAGCGGAGTAGCACCAAGAGACGGGTCTGAGGAAAGGATGCCCTGCAGTGTTCCCCTCTCTAATCCTGTGCCATAACTGTCACCTGAAAGATATTCACAATCATTCCAGGAATGCTGCTGTGGTGGGGAATATGTAGCATCCACTACTACCAGGTTCCACCTCAAGTCCTATTAACCTTTTCCCTGGCTCTGGCAATGCACTTTGGGTCCTTGGCACATCTCAGAACCATCCTTTTCAACATAGCAGTCAACCAGCCATCTCAGTCTAGATATGCTTTAATCTGTTGGCAATGGGATTTGCCAGTTCTCATCCCCAAGTCATTTGCACCTGAGCGAGCCAAAAGATTTTGAGAAAGTGGGAAGGCCTTCAAGTAATGAAAGAGGACAGGAAGCAGGCAGTCCCACAACATGCTTCTTACTTTGTGCCCGTCTGTCTTGTTAATTGAGCATATGCCATACTGTGATCCAGGAAGAGCTCCCAGAATGACTTGTCCCACAAAGTTCCTGTAGCCCCACAAAATAATTTCATTGGGGGCATTAGGCTCATATGCTTAAACCTCTAATAAAATATTAAGTACTGAGGTGCATCGTAAAGAGAGTCAGACCAGCCCACAATTAGAAAAATGAACAGTCAAATTTGACATATGGACAGGGAAGGGATCTGTACTGCCAACTAACACAAATGAAAAACAAAACAAAAGAACACCTGGCCTTGAACCCATTGTGTCAGCAAGATTTACTGCTGGCCTATTACCCACTAAAATAAAGCGTCTAGCAGTGTTAACATTCCTAGATGCCTGAAATTGCCACCTGCTAACCATTTGAATTAAAGGAGTGCCAGATATCCCCCTTTCATGGGACTATTCGTCTCCTTCAAAATTAGGGGCAGGATATTCAGCAACTTTCATGGCAGCAGGCAAATTTTAAGATTTTGCGGGGAGGAGTCTTGCCTTTAAATATGAGGTGGCTCATAGTTTTTCTTGCATTTTAAAAAATCTTGGACAGAATGCCCTGGAAAGGATACTACATTATGATATAATGCCCTTCCCAAGGACATCTTGGAAGGGGATCAAAGCTGGCTGCCAGAAACTGCCAACTGAATGAAGCAGCAGGAAATCTTTTTCTTTTTTTTAAAGTCCTTGCTTCTTACTTAAAGCTAAAACACACCCCATTCTTTAAAATTGCCTGCGATCTTTGGTGGTATTTGTCCTCCCCAACCCCCACCCCAAATAACATTCAAAATTGGAAAGGGCCAGTTGGTAGAGCATGAGATTCTTAATCCCAGGGATGTGGGTTCAAGCCCCATGTTGGGTGAAAGATTCCTGCATTGCAGGGAGTTGATGACCCTTGTGGTCCCTTCCAAGCCGATGATTCTATGAAAATTTAGCTTCAGTACAGCAAAAATTTGAATGATATGGTAATAAGTGTCCAAGAATGTAGGCATGTATTTTGCTCCAATCATAAGCCTACAGGGAGGTCAATATTGCTAAAAACAATTATAATTCAGAACTGGTTTCACATCAAAGGCACTGCACCAGCATTCCTGAAAAGAGGTGCTGGAATATTGCCCTCAGGTCTTCATGCCTATATCTTGCTGCAATTGCACAGAAGCCGTGGACAGCAGTTAAGGCCAGAAAAAATAGATGTTCCGCTCTCCTGTTCCATCTTAGAGAACTGTAGTTTCATAGAGACAGCCTTCTCATGAACAGCCAGATCCCAAAAATCATGTCATCTGCCAAAACTGTTGAATCCAGAATGAACCAGAAGCTTTCTAATACAGAAGGATCCAGTATGTTCTAACTGCAGCTGCCTGAAAAAGATAAAGAACAAATATTTAAAAGGCAAGTGTTGCCAAGAACAGGTCCAGAGAAACAGGACTCCCACTATTAAAGCTCTAAAGGCCAATACTTATAGGAACAGTCCTAGGTATGGTTGCATTAAGTGCCTTACAAGTATTAGAAAACTTAAGGAATTAGCAAAATGCCCTAGCATAAACTGCCCTAGTAAGAGGAGCCAAATATGGAATGCCTGGCTCTCATTGCACAGGCAGTTCCACCAAAACTCCAGTGTCCCATATTCTGCGCTCTCTGCACCGGCAACTTTGGCACCCTGTGTTGCATACGACATATGTCTCAGATGAACTTACAGTTCACACAGCATATTGTCTGGGTACATATTGTTTCTCTGTGCCAATAATCTCAGTTCCTAACTCGAGTCCTAGCACCAAGCACATGCTGTATAGATTTGTTACTGCTCCAGATGTCCTTACTAGGCAGCTCCAATTCTGGGCTAGAGTACCTTCACAAAGACAATTTGGGTATATTATATTATATTTTGTTGTTGTTGTTGTTGTTTCTATACTGCCCTTCATCCGAGGATCACATTCTTATTATTATTGGCACTGTTATTTTATTACTTATTATATTTCATCCAAAGATCACAGGGCAGTTCGAAGCATAAAAATACAAAATGAGGCTCTTTTGCTGTTCTTCCTTCCAGGATCCATCCTTCCTTCCTTCCTTCCTTCCTTCCTTCCTTCCTTCCTTCCTTCCCCCTTTGATAGTCCTTCCTTCATGGTGTAAAATAAAAGTGGAACGGCACAGAAAAAAAAAATACAAAATGAGAATATGAAATACATAATAAAAGAAATAATAATTTAATAATAATAATTTATTATTTATACCCCGCCCATCTGGCTGGGCCTCCCCAGCCACTCTGGGCGGCTTCCATAAAAACCAAAAATACAATAAAATATCACACGTTAAAAACTTCCCTGAACAGGGCTGCCTTAAGACATACCAATAACATCCCTCCCACAAACATATTTAAAAGGCCATAGAATGTTAATCAGCCAAAGCCTGGTAATCAAGAAACATTTTTGCCAGGTACCTAAAGACATGTAATGAAAGCACCAGGCAAGCCTCCCTGGGGAGAGCGTTCCGCAAATGGAGAGCCACTGCAGTAAAGACCTGTTCTTGTGTTGCCACCCTCTGGACCTCTCATGGAGGAGACACATGAAGAATTATTGTTTTATTAAATTTGTATACCACCCTTTACCACCCCTTTGAATCTACAGAAGATTGAGGAATCTGTGCACAAGGCACACAATGTGGGGACTTTATCTCTTTTGTTGGCACTACTGCTGCTTGCCACCAACTGGAGGCACTCTGTACATTACCCAACAGGGAGTATATACCAGCTTTCAGTTGCTGACCACCTTTTTTGAGCACAGAGAACTCTAAGGGTTCTTTGCTCACTAAGGTTACTACCGGTTCCAGAGGTGTCCCTCACATTGTATTGCCTCTACATCCCATGGTGAAGCAATATTCATGCCACTACAGAACAGTTGGTTGCACCCTCCTTCCTCTCTAGAGCATCTCCCTTATTTAGCTCACCTTCAAGTGAACTCCATGAGTGAACTTTTACACAATCTTTGTACCTAGTCATCTAACTTTGTCAGTGTCTGTCTCCATAAACATACGTACTGAGGAATGCATCCCTGTTCTCTTGATTTAACACAGCTTGCATCCTGTTGACTGTCTGAGTGTGTACACCATCGGGCAGGAGCTTCCTTCTGCCTCATGAATTAGTAGGAGTGGAGGGACCAGTCCTATGAATTAGGACAGATTATTGTTATGTCTTACCTATATAGACAACTTGACACTGGCTGTTAGGGACTATGTACACCTGCACACTGCATGAAAATCATTCACCTTATTACACATATGTTGGGAGTATGCCCTGCATATGTCCCTCAATAGATGTACCTGGCTAGCTGTCTTATGGTACATGCACCCCAGCTTCCCTGGGTCCTAGACTATGAAGGAAAGGATGATTCAGCTAAAACAATGTATCTCCTTACTGTTCATCCACCCTTAGTCTCTCACTGCTTCCAGGTGAAAGATTTTATTTCCATCACTGCATTCAGACACTTATCCAAAGCTTTCACAGCCTCTCCTGATTCAGATGTTGTGGAGAAGTAAAGCTGTGTATCATCAGTGTCTTGGTGACATCTTCCTCCAAAACTCCAAATGATCATTCCCAATGGCTTCATATAGATACTAAATAGGGAGAGAATAGATACTAAATAGGGAGAGAATAATGTCTTGCGGAACACTCACCCAGAGCATATGAAGTACAGGTGAATCCCCACTTACACAGGGATTCTGTTCCTGCACACTGCATGTGTCGCTGGGATGCGCACAAGTGTGAATTCCCCATTCCGCCCCTCCCCCTTTCAGCACTGAAAACACATGTGTCAGCAGGAGCACACATGCTGATCACATGTGAGTGGGGAGACACCTGTAGTGCAATCGTTTGAAAAGCAGAGGAGGAAGTAATATTTAGCAGATTATTTAGTATATTATTTTCATTGATACAGAATTCCCAAGGAGAGGGTGTATTTATATACAGTGGTACCTCGGGTTACATACGCTTCAGGTTACATACACTTCAGGTTACAGACTCCGCTAACCCAGAAATATTACCTCGGGTTAAGAACTTTGCTTCAGGATGAGAACAGAAATCGTGCTCCAGTGGCGCAGCAGCAGCAGGAGGCCCCATTAGCTAAAGTGGTGCTTCAGGTTAAGAACAGTTTCGGGTTAGGTATGGACCTCCAGAACGAATTAAGTACTTAACCTGAGGTACCACTGTATATTCATAGAAAGCAGAGTGGGGAAGCTTTTGCAGCCAGAACTTGCAGGTTGTCTTCTTTGGGCTGCATGTTAGTGATGTGTAGGTTCAGAGACAAACATGGATAGGCCTAAAGCCAGAGCCGAAAGTGGGCAGGGCAGCAGATATGACTCTTATCGTTGTACAGTAGACTACAAACCAGTCATGCAAAAGTCAGCAGTTTCTACATGCTTGTCCATGCGCGTGCGCGCGCACACACACACACACACACACCTCTTTATTCTGCAAACAAGAGGCATTGCGGGCACACGCGCTAAACCCTGTCTGTGGTGCCTACCCCTTTCCCCAAATGATAACACAAGAGAGTATGGGTTCAAATTGGCCACAACCTTATTGAATTTTAGAAGTGGGAAACTTGGCACAGGCCTTGGCAGGTAACCCTCTCAGCCCACCTGGCTGAGGATATGCAGGCAGTTGAGGCCCAGTGAGAGGGGACTGCAAAGCGCAAACTTACACAGCATGCCCTTCCACTGACCTCGTCCGGGGAGTTTGACCTACATGCTAGGGCCAGGGACTCCCGGATTTTGCCCTTTAACGGGCCCTGCAAGCGCCGCCGCATGGGGAGGGAGCATGAATGCATCCCCCCCCCCCAACTTGATGTTAGACTAAAGGCTACCTTGCCAAGGCCTAAAACCGCCAAAGTTGTGACGATCCAGAAGGAAGAGCAGCAAAAGAGGCTTGAGTCCAGGAGTCTGCCTCTTTTCCTTTGGCCCTAGGCCCGCCCCCCTGTGGGGAAGGGAGGGCAGATATTATCACAGTTCAGGAAGCACATTCCAGCCAGGTTAAAACACTTGAGGAAGCACAGAACTGTTGAGACGTGTCACTCGGGGCAAGTTCTAGATAGGAGGACACTTTTAGCCTCTGGGCCAGGCCTGCAGTTCCTCGCCCCAATATATAATACTATTGCATGTTCGTTTACAAATATTTTTCATGTTTTATTTCAAGATGGTTGTGCCTCATTGGGCCTCCCTTGTAGGACTACGGTATTTTATCTTCTTTGGAAGTGAGGCATAGTTGAGTTTTGGAGACTGAATATACTTTTGGGGGGAAGGTTTGTTTTGGAGGAAAGGTTCATTTTATAAATACTTGTCTTTTAAAAAACGATCTGCTTGCTCCAGCTGTTTTCTGCAATACCTGTTAACAACATCATTTTTTCTGACACCGCCCCCCCCCCATGTTTCACTTTTATCCTTCCATATTCTTTTCAGGCTACTTTTGAGATTGGAGAGCAACATTCTTTAAGAAATGTTTAGAAATCAATGTTTATACACCTTATCTGTTGAATACTGTACTAAACTGGGCTGTTCATACCCTATTAAAGGAAATTCCAAGCATATTAAAATCTCAGTTTACTAGTTATCCATTGTTGTAAACAAAATCTGCCCTTTTTCCCTTATGGGATATCCAAGAGTCCTTAGAGTGGGTTCCCTATCGGTAGGAGAAAATAACATAGGCCAACCAGAGAATACTGAGAAGCAAAGCAGCTAGTAAGCCTGATCTTTATTAAAACTGTTGCAACAGGGTGCTCCCCCCACATGCAGGAGGACCCAGAACCAGGGGGTGCCAGCCCTTATGTAGACTTTTGAAATTGCCCACCCTCAAACTCAAGACCATCACCCCAATACATCATACATACATCACAGAAAGAGGTGGTCTCCACCAAATTCCTGTCTGGCAGAAAACTTGTTAATGGTCACTGACTGGATCACCCTGCAGCCTGGCCATTCTTTTGTAATGATAAATACTTAGTTCCTGAGCCAGGTCACAGACTCACCCTATTCACACCTTAAATGTGCCCTTAAGGCAGGATTTGTGAGCACAGAGACAATGGGGGGGGGGTTTCATTTCCTACCCCCTTGCAGAGAAACATTTGGTCAGTTTGGGAGAGTCAAAATGGTTTCAAGACTGTCTTCCTGTACTATTTCAGATATATGGTTTATATATTTATGTACGTGTTTGCCTTGTACATTTAATTTATATACTGTATTTGAGACCTTAAATTCTTATAACACCATAACTAGAATTTCTTCTTCTCTCTGCTTATGCCCGAAGTCTCTTACTGCCTTTTCTCTTAAGACTACTTCTCCTTTCTCTTATAATCATATAGTCTTCAATGTTTCTCAGGGCCAAATTAAACAAGATACCATTCATGCAATTATCAATTGAGTGAATGGTTTTTAAAGGTAAATAGGAGGCACAGGGGGGCTGAATCTAAACTGGGACCCTGATGGGTGAGGCACGGGAATTTCACATATTCCCCTCCACCCCACTGTAGCATATTAGGACCCACACACCTAATGTTGGCAGTGGAAAGCTTCCAGTTTTATGCAAATGGGAGTTCTCACCCCACCTGACAAAAAACATGCACAGCACCAGAGCCCAGAACTAGACTTGTGCCTGCTATTTAGTTTTTTGAAAATCACTCAATTGCTAATTGTGTGAATGGTGTCTCTTGTCGTTTTACTCTTAGTCTCCCCCCCCCCCCCAGATTTTTAACTGCAGTATTACATGGGGAATGAATAATCTCCTAGGAGTCTTCCTGTGCTAGCAACAGCTGCATCAAAGAATGGACTTCTTTCCTTTCCTTTTGGTCCCTTTGACCAGTATGTACCCCAAGCTGACATATTTTAGATTAGCAGAAACCACACATAAAGCAATTTGCAACTTTAAAAAGTTACGTAAATTAAAAATCAAAGGTTTTAATGAGATACAGATTTCTGTTTATCTAGCATCAGAGCAGAGACAAAATTAAAAGTGATATAAGTGTATTCTCTCCCCCAACTTCAAACTTCCTTCCCACAACTGTAAAAAGACTAGGGTCTATACTCTTCACTGTCTTCCTTCTTTAGCTTATTTCCAGGAATTGAATCTTGTGTCTAGACTAGAGCAGGGGTCGGCAGCCTGCGGCCCATTGGCCACAAGCAGCCCACGGGGGTTGTTTAAACAGTCCACCAGTCGCCCCCAAACTGAGCCGCCCGCTCGGCAAGTCCCCGTATGCTGCGCTAAACCGGCGCAGTGCGGAGTGGGGACTCGCTTCTGTGGCGCCGGAAATCGTGTCTGCGCATCTGGCCCGCAGAGTGAACTGGCCCAGGCGAGGTAAACCTTGCCAACCCCTGGTCTAGAGACACCTTTGGACCTCCATTCAGAGCAAGGATCTGAGCCACCCATGAACACAGCTCTGCTCTGAGAGATCAAGCAGATTTATCCTCCCAAGTAGATCTCTTAAGTATGTCTAACAAGGAACTTAACTTTGTATCTGTATCTGAAGAAGTGTGCATGCACACGAAAGCTCATACCAAGAACTAACTTAGTTGGTCTTTAAGGTGCTACTGGAAGGAATTTTTTTATTTTGACTATGGCAGACCAACACGGCTACCTATCTGTAAAAAGAACTTAACGTCCTTTTAACTCCACCTTTAGTCACGTAAAACTTGATAATTTGCTGGGAGCATTTAAGGTCAAGTCAGTCTTTACATGTACGACACCTCTCATTTAAAGATATCACAGCAAATGTCAGGCTGGTATAGGTTAACCGCTGAGCCTAAACAGAATGTGAAACAAAACTTTACCGACAATACATGATAGCCATCTTCAAATATCTGAAGGGCTGTCCCATGGAAGATGGAGCAAGCTTGTTTTCTCCTGCTCTGGATGGTAGGACTCAAACCAAGGGCTTCCTGTTACAAGGAAGGAAATTGTGACTAAACATTAGGAAGAACTTTCTGACAGTAAGATCTGTTTTACAATGGAATGGACGACTTTCTCAGAAAGTGATGGACTCTCCTTCCTTGGAGGTTTTTAAGCAGAGGTTGGATGAAGAATATGACTAATTGGGGTAGAGCTCTACTATATAAGAAACGTTGTTGTTGAAAAAGCAGCCTCTGCAATGTGTAGAACAACATAACCTATGTCTGGAAGTCATTATTATGCGAAGCATTTCTCTTCCCTGTCAGGGGCAGTCAGTGATGCGCAGTGGAGGTGGGGTAATGGACAGCATAATTAGTCAGGGCATGGGTAAGTTGTGCTAGACATTAGGAAGGAGTGAGGAAGGATGAAGATAAGTTGCTATTTTCAGCAGTCACCACATGTTCCTTAGAACATGTAGTTCTGCCCTCAGAAATTAATGCATAGCAACCCAATATTAGAACAGTTTTTCTAGATGTTATTTAAAAATAGAACAAAATCCTACAATTAAAAAAGGTTACATTAAATTGCATGGCGCTAAACAGAATTCCAGCTGCTACTAATTTTGCTTTATAAAAAGCTTCTCTCCCTCTCTCTCTCTCTTTACTAAAAGGACAGTCTCCAAAGCAAAGTGAGCAGAGCTCTTGAAGATTGAAGACACTATAATTATGCAAAAGAAGAAACTGATAGTATTATGCAGATTTGTTAAGATTGTCCTTGCATCACAAGTGACTTTGGTTTATTTCAGCAAACATCAGCTGTTCTTTAAAAAAACCCAACCCTTAAATGCATATATGCCATGTGAGCTTATATGCATATATGCCAACTTATTTCAGTGAATGGTTGCATCTTGCTTTTCCTTTCAACAGGAAGCCTATTGCACTTAATAACAAA
This sequence comes from Podarcis liolepis, assembly GCF_965112155.1. Taxonomy (NCBI): domain Eukaryota; kingdom Metazoa; phylum Chordata; class Lepidosauria; order Squamata; family Lacertidae; genus Podarcis; species Podarcis liolepis. The sequence continues at coordinate 73,909,057 of NC_139564.1, read as the reverse complement.
AAAATGCAATACTTTTTTTTAAAAAGGAAGCATTGTATGAAATATTCTAACAATAAAAATGGTGCACTAATCAGTACAATATTTAAGAGGGGGAATTATCCATTAAATAATAAACAGCAGACATTTGAAGCAAAAGTCTAAGCAGCAACCCCTTTGGAATTACCCTTAGGTAATGACATGCTGGCATCAACCACCTCCACAGTTTTATAGCACTGCTTGGAGCGCATTCATACATATTCATACATATATATATATATATATATATATGTTCCAGTAACAAGAAGCCGAAAGCACCAGCCTGAAGATGACGAGTGAGACCTCGTCGAAACGTCGCCTAGACACCCCAACTCTTACACGGGAAGACACCCGAAGACACCAAAACCTGCATATATATATATATATATATATATATATATATATATATATATAGTGTGTGTGTGTATATATATATATATATTTGCTTTCGTAGATTTTCACGGGTACAGGAATGCAGGTTTTGGTGTCTTCGGGTGTCTTCCCGTGTAAGAGTTGGGGTGTCTAGGCGACGTTTCGACGAGGTCTCACTCGTCATCTTCTCGAAACGTCGCCTAGACACCCCAACTCTTACACGGGAAGACACCCGAAGACACCAAAACCTGCATATATATATATATACACACACACACACACATATATATATATACTGTATATGAATATATACCGTATTTTTCGCTCTATAACACGCACCCGACCATAACACGCACGTAGTTTTTAGAGGAGGAAAATCCGTAGGCATGCCACCCGTAGGCATTCCCTCCATAACACGCACAGACATTTCCCCTTACTTTTTAGGAGGAAAAAAGTGAGTGTTATGGTGCAAAAAATACGGTATATATCTATATATGTGTGTGGTTTTTATTCCATTCTGACTTAATTCCCTTTTTCTGTCTGCATACTACAGTGAAATCTCTTCCTGTTGACCCATGAGAGCTCTTTGCTCATGCTTCTCTCTGCTAACTCACCCTCACTTTTCTGTCTACATCCCATAGAATGCACACTCTTCTTTTTTGCCCAACAGCAACTCTGCACTCCTAACTGACGGCTCCTCTCCTTCCGTTTTCATACTTGTAGGTTCTCTTTAGGCCTATAGGCCTGTTTCCCTCACTGAATCAAAAGCAGCCCAAACAAGAAGTCTGTAGTCCCTGTTAACTGCAGTAACAAATTTAAGTAGTTTAAGGCACCAGTTGAACTACGGTTACAGGCAGCCACGGGAGAAAGTGTGAGGCAGTGGCTTTACATCTACCTAGCAGTAACCGGCACCAGTTTTCATCCAAAAGCAAACAGATGTAGCTCCTGAACTGAGGAACAGGCTGCATGACTTATGTGTTGGAAGAATGGCAGCAAAACTACAACCAAAGAAGTCAAGGGAGCAAGATGCAGGATACAAGACTGTTGGTGTTGTATAGAGAGTCTTCAGTAGCCAGACAGTGGATCTAAAGCAAATGCAAGACCAGAAAACTGCAGCGATCCTGGAGGGCAAAGTGTTTATTCAGAGAACACACTGGCTGCTTTTGGAAATGCCACAGTTAAATGAAAGGGTACAGGAATAGCTTACAGCACAGCTGGGTGTAATTAAGAAGTTCTCCCGTTCGGCATCTGCATTACAAGCACCCTCCAGCAAAGATAATGTTTTCAAACTAGATATTTTTGAGGGGCTTTGATAATTTCCCAACACTCAGTGTATCTGCTTGGTTCCATCTGTGACCCCAAAGATCCAAGGATCCAGGAAAATATAGGCAATGCTACCAAATCTTAAGGCTACTTTTTAAAGGCTGGAGGCTGATAGAATTGTTATCAAAGTGCGGAAACCCAAACCCTACCTAAGTCAATGACATGGTAATCAGAGAGTAAAAAAATAACTGTATAGTCATAGCAAAACAAAGCTAAGGGGCACCATTTCCGTTGCTTGCAATTCAGGATTCCCTCATCTTTACCCCTACCCCACAAAAGGCCAAATCAGCTAGAAATAAACTATTCATGATCCTGGATAAGTGCAGGTGACAGTAGACAAATAGCCTTCAGAAGTCCACATGTTTATTTACCCATGGAGATGCTCCTTCAGCAAACTCCTTTTTGGAATAAAGTCTGCAAGTGTTCTAGTAGAAAAATGAGTGTTATTAAGTGCACACATCATAGCAGATGACATGATAATCGCATCAGCTGCCAAAGAACATGCTGCCATTCTAAAGCAAGTGTTGGGCAGAGCTAATCAGAAAGGAGGAAAACTCAACAAGAAACAGTACAATGCCTGAATCACAATGTCAAATATATGGAGTTAACCCAAGTGAAAGCAAGACAGAAGGCATCTGCTTACAGAAGATTCTCAGTACTAATCAGTAACTAGCATAAACTAAATAAGTTTAGCCTAACAACACAACCGCTGAAAAATAATGTCATCTGCCAATGGGGACCAAAATATGAAGGCTCAAGCAAAACCTTACCGCAGCTCCAAGTAACAACACAGCTGATATTATGACCTGGCAGAGCAGCTTGAAGTATAGACACATCTAAGGATGGTCTAGGTGCATGTCACTTCCAGAAGAGAGAATCCATAAAGCCTGTTCATCGCTGCCATCTCTATTGCATCAGCTGAAAACAGTCGCAGGAGACTCATTCAGGAGGTTCATAATTTAATAGAACCACTTTCTCCATTGAGGTCCTGTGAGGTCGAGATCTCCTGCAATGATTTTGCAGTTTTTTGCAGATAAAATCACTCAAATTCAGAAAGAGGTTGATTCTACCATGGTAGCAGAGCTGGGCTGGGTGAGTGCCCATGCTCTGTCTGGTCAAGTTGTATGGGACCGATTTCAGCTTGTTACCTTTGAAGAAGTGGTCAGGCTGCTTGGATGAGTGTAACCAACCACCTGTTTGCTTGATCCTTGCCCATCCTGTCAAGTGAGCCAGGCTTGGCTTGGCAAAGGGCTCCATCGGGTAGTGAATGCTTCCCTCTGTGAGGGAGTCTTCCCAGAACCCCTTAAAGAAGCAGTTGTTTTAAAAACTATATTTGGAACAGCCATTGTGGCCAGTTATCTCCCAGTCTCAATTTTTCCATTCTTGGGCAAGGTGATGAAGCGGGTGGTCGCTGAACAACTCCAACCATGTCTGGATGATGCCCAAACATGACTTCCCAAACTTGTCTTGTTGGTAACTCCTGCCCACTTACCTGGTGAGGATTCTGCAGGGCACTTTGCAGCACCTGCTACATCCCTAGGAGTTGAGTTGAGGAGAACAGGGTAAGGAATATCCTGGTTATCTAAGAGACTACTTTGCTTTCCATTTCTAGCCTTTCCCTCACTCTTACTCATTACATTTTATATCCTGTCCTTCCCCCAAGGTGGCATATGTGGTTCTCTCCTCCCTATTTGATTCTCACAACAGCCCCTTGAGGTAGGCTATGATGAATCAAAGTATGGCAACCATACACGTTGGGAGAAAGGAGGGGCTTGTGTGGGCTAAAGCCTTTGACGTTTGCTTATTAAAAAGACAAAAAGGCCTGGGAACCACAGATCTAAGCCCAGGGCTGTGTGGTGCATTTGACATGTGACTGTTGCTAAAAGCAGCAGCCCCACATCTCTTCTTTCCCTCATAACAGTTAGCAAACCAAAATGTATGAGGTGACGTCATCATTATGTTGTGAATTTGCCATTCCTATAAATGGTGGTCAGTGAGGTAGCATGGAAGCTACACTGTGGTGATGTCATGTTATGGGGTTTGCCTTCTTAAGCAGGAATGAGGCGAAGATGACACAAGGGCACTGCTTTCAACAGTGGCCTTTTATCAGCTATAATATGGTGTCCTGGCTAGTGTACTTTGCTCATTTATGAAAGTAAATTTGCAAATAGCAGACGCGTTAGTTCACTTCCCATTATCTCCCAGACACACATGAAGAATGTATTTATGAGTATTCATAAAAGAAGTAGGAACCATGCTACTCAAAGGGGGCTTACACTCTGGTATATGTGTATAAGATTGCAACAGAGGTTGAGTCCCTATTTATAGTAAGAAGTAAATGGAGAAAACCACCCTTGAGAATGGCTAGTAGATTCTCCCACAAAAGCAAAAGTCTACTGTTTCGTGTGCAGGCTTTTCTGTAACCAACCTGCCTCAAATACAGCTTTAGCTTCTACTGGATTTGATTATTGGCATCCCATGGAAAACTGAAAAATCATATGAACTCTATGCTAACATGCTTAACTAGAAAGCATAGTCAAATGCTCACATTAGCTGGTAATTTTTATTTTTTTGTGAACCTGCATGCAAACAAGAAACAGATTCACAATTGCATTGCTGGAAGTGTATCCAAAGGATCTTGGCCTTAGTCTAGTCAATGAACTCTTTCACTTCCATCTGTGCAAACTTACCCTGTGGAAAAAGAAAGTTTCAGCCACCAATATATGTATCAAATAATATTACAGGAGAAAATTTGGACAGGTTTTCCAAATGTGGAAACAAATTTTCAGATTGTTCGTGTGTTTAACAATTACAAACTGTACTGATGAAAGATTGTTTTCTAGACTAAGAAGGATATAGCATTATCTATGGTCAACAATGTCCCAAGATCATAGCTGTCAACCTTCCCTTTTTTTGTGGGAAATTCCCTTATTCCAGCGCCATTTCCCGCTGCTTCCCGCTGCTATCCTGGATTGTTAGATATCCCGTAGACTGTCCCCAGGACAGGTGAGGCTGCTGATCCCTTATTTTCGATGGTGCTGATCCCTTATTTTCAAATCTGAAAGTTGACAGCTATGCCCAAGATTGGTTGTGTGATCTAAGCATTCTCTGCACAGAAAATGATAAACTGCGACTCACTGATTTTAATGATATAATTGATAAGTTGGCATCTAAAAATGCTCGAAAGAAACTATTGCATATAGTGTAATGTTATAGCTATGATTCCCCTATGAATGTTCTGTGTGAATGTCTTCATTAATTCCATACTTTTGTAAACTTACTAAAGTTTATATATTTAGAAACAATATTTTCATGGATGCTCAAATTTCAGCAATGTTCTGCTTCCATTGAGTAGATAAAGGAGAGAATGGGGTTTTGTTTCTCAGGAGCAGATGCTATTAAATTCAGGCCTCCCAATATCTCCTGGCCCAGGGCCTCCAGTTGCTTTAATCCAGGCCTGTCCAGAGGAGTGTAAGAAAACAAAGATACAAAAGGGTGATTCAGAAGACAGTTGAAGATGGTGTCTGGTGTCTAACACTGTGGTTTATTAAAGGGAATAAGGATTGAATTATAGTTGATGTTCTCTGATCAGGGAAAGTATCTCCTGGGCTATGACATGAGGTCAAGGTTGCTTACGCCTAATACTGTTCTCTGCAGTGCAACTATGTCACCTATGTAAACAGAACTGCACTAGAAGGCTAGGGATGAAGGCAGATGGGTGGTAGAGCATCTTTATTTTAACCTGCAGTATTATTGCTGCCTGCCACTTATCTTCAGTTTGTGCACTTTTCTATGTATATCGGATTATTCACTGGTCTCTTTTTTATTCGGTTTCACTTCCTAGCTAAAGTAAAATTTGTTCAAGATCTATTTCATTGATTAGAATTTAAAAAGCAGGCATGTTACCGCAAGCATCTGTGTAGCAGATCTAGGCGGTAAAATAAATAATAGTATATCATTGTTTAGTTGCTAATCTGCACATAGTCCCACAAATGACTATTGTTAAGCCTGCTTTTTTTAAACCACCGTATTTTTCGCTCTATAAGACGCACCAGACCATAAGACGCACCTAGTTTTTGGAGGAGGAAAACAAGAAAAAAAATATTCTGAATCTCAGAAGCCAGAACAGCAAGAGGGATCGCTGCGCAGCGAAAGCAGCGATCCCTCTTGCTGTTCTGGCTTCTGGGATAGTTGCGCAGCCTGCATTCACTCCGTAAGACACACACACATTTCCCCTTACTTTTTAGGAGGGAAAAAGTGAGTTATAGAGCAAAAAATACGGTAAATACTAAGTGCCATCAACGGGGATAATAAAGTCAAATAAATTTTGCTGTATCAGGAATGAATAAAGCAATATAATTAAATATATATTTCTTGGCTTATTTAGTGTACAAAGTTTGGACCTACTTCTGGTTTAGGACAGCTTCCCCAGCGCTCTTCTGCTCGAAGATCATTTGGACGGACAAAGAGATTCAGCATTACTCGCTCACTTGATGATCTTGAGGTAATTTTATTACACTAAGCTTCCACTGTTTCCTGTGAAGAGAGAGTGAACAGGCATTGATAAGCTGCTTAAACAGTACTCTTAGGAAAGTAGATATGTTCTCAAACGAGAGTAAATTAACGTGTTGCTTTTCTCTGTTCTGGTTGACAAATCACTTTAAACCACTGTTAAGCTTGACTGTGATTTAAAAATGAATGTGCCATGTCCTGGGGGGTCACGTCACCCCTCCCTGCTCCCACTGCTGATGCTGCCAGGAGTTGAGCCCTGCTTTGGCTTAGCGTTGCATTTGGACCCAGACTCGGGAATTACCGTATTTTTTGCTCTATAAGACTCACTTTTTCCCTCCTAAAAAGTAAGGGGCAATGTGTGTGCATCTTATGGAGCGAATGCAGGCTGCGCAGCTATCCCAGAAGCCAGAACAGCAAGAGGGATTGCTGCTTTCACTGTGCAGCGATCCCTCTTGCTGTTCTGGCTTCCGAGATTCAGAATATTTTTTTCCTTGTTTTCCTCCTCCAAAAACTAGGTCCGTCTTGTGGTCTGGTGCGTCTTGTAGAGCGAAAAATACGGTATATCTCTCCAAGCAAGCCATGAGCTATAACCATATTTTGTTCTTGCCTTACTGGTTATGGCTTGTTTGGGGAAGGCAAACCATGGAAGTCTGGTTCAGACGTAATCCTAAGGCTGAACCCTCAGAAGCAAGAATGGGGGAGGAGTGAAGGGGCTGCCGTTTTCTTCCTCTGCATCAGTACACTGCACATTCACCTTTAAACCATAATTAAGCTTCATTATGGTTTCAAGTGGCATGCAAATGAGGCCATTTAATGCATGCATGCTAAATATTCTTATAATATAGGTAGTGCTGCTGAACATGTGGAATTTGTGTTGTAAATTTGCCTAGGTTCTTGGTTTGATGCCTTGTAACTAAATTCCTGCTTTCATAACAATGCCTAGCCTTCATCATTGTGTGTAAGCGGGGAGAGTCTCTACTAGTCTTCAAAAAGTGAACACTGAATAGAATGTAGCTCGAAAAGCGTGATTTTCAAAATGTAGCAAGCTTCTAAAAGAATGAACAATTCATTACTGGGGTGGCAATATCCTATATATTTTTTATATAGTATATTCAGAAGTACTCATTTTTAGCGACGCAAATGACTTTTTTTGTGGTTGGAGTTTGACTAATGCTATGACATAATAGACGTATCCTCAGTACTTCATAGGCTTGCGAGTTAAAATAAATGGGTGTGGTACTGAAATGTATGAGAATCCTGTTGCACAAGGAAAAAGAATTCTGTAACCTTCTTTTGCTTAGTCAAAGGAGCAAGGAACAGACAAGTCGGATGAAGCAAATAGCATAATAGGCTTGCATGTGATTGCAATCTTGAAGGAACATGCAGCTACATGCTGAGAAACAGAGAAAATGGGAACAAGCTGTATAAAGTTGCTGTTTGATTTTAGAACTAGTTTAAAGTTTTTCTATACAGTTCACACTGAACCTATGAACCACTAGTATGCAGTCTCTGTGGAGGGTTCATTGTTATGCAAAGACAGTCACAGCAACAATTTAAAGCTTTGAGTGCAAGCTGTTTTTTCTTTTTCTTTTGATGGGTAGATACACAAACTGGTGCTTAGTCTGGGTGGGTCTCCACTGCGAAGGAAGGAAGAAGAGGCACCTTAGTTTCATTTGTTTTACTGGACAGGAGAAGTAAGCATGTGTGTTCGTAGGAAACTTTCCTTAAAATGAGAGAGAAGTCCCTTAGGGACAACTTGTACATGGAGGAACTTTGCAACTTTAGTCACGTAAGTATGCTTCATTTATCTAATAGTGTATATGGAACTCAAGAAAGTGACTTAAAGGACAGCCTTCAGTTGCAAGGTCTTCCATATAGTTCCTGTAAAAGTCTACATTCTGTCCAGATGATTTCCCCCCTCTATTAATGTTAACTGATAATTTTTATATTTAATTCTTTTATTGTGTAAGCCAGCAGTAAAGTGGTTTTCCAGGAGGTACTTATGCAACACTGTGCACTGTCATTTTTCTAAGAATAATTAAATGCAGTAAACAACGGCAGCTCCTCATGTATAAAAATAATTTGACTGCATGGTTTGATGGTTCTGTGTATGTTTATTTGGTAGACCTACCCGTTAGGGGTTTTCATGACTCAGATAAAGTCTGAGACGGGGATGTTTCAGTTTTTAAAAATGTTTAATGTTTCTTAAATGAAACACAGAGAAGTATTCTAAAGGCTCTGTGTCATTAAAAAAGGAAGGGGAACAATATGCCCCGGCTATATTGTTAATGGCATACATTCCAGTAAAACACACACACACACACACACACACACACAAAACACACTGGTAGGCATATCTATCTTCAACAGGTTGTTAAAAGAGACCTTACGTATTTTTGTGGCTATTTCTTGGCTATCCTTATTCTTACTGGTAAAGAAAATAAAACAAGCACATTTTTAATACGCAAAAAAATTGTCTTCTAAAAAATCCTTTGTGGCTACAAACTTATGAGTAGAATTGGACTTGCTTCAGTGCTAGCATGCATTGGATAGCATATTTTTTATTGGTATTGTAAGTTTCAACCATATCCTGAAAAACATGTTCAGTTTTCTTAAGAGTGACATTTGAATGCTTTGATACAGTTTTTTCTTCGAAGTAGATTCTCTAGGGAGAATATATTTCTGCTATACGATCTCATAGTTTTAAAAGGATTATTATTAAGACTGAAACTTAATTGAAACTTTAATAGCTTAATCATTGAAGGATTAGTCAATCTATTAGTTAAATTTGAATATTTATACAGCATTCTTCCCATTCCCATATATATAACACTAACGTATTTGGTGTGCTTCATATTTTCACTAACTTCTGTTGCTTCCTGCTGGGAGCTGCTGCTAACACAAGATATACGGCCTTCATAAATGGAGGTTCCATCCCTAACTGTCCTAGTTAAGAAATTCCTTGATTAAACAGATCTGGCTATTCCTACTTAAGAACTGCCTTGCTGGAAGAGAACATGAGTTCCTATAATTTATAGTGTCCTGAACAGCAGACAGTCCAGTATTCCTTCTGAGAAACCCACAGGTTTTGAACTCCGACCCTGTCCCCTAGCACCTGCTATCCTCTGCCTGTGTGTTTTTCTTCATGGGCTGAATTTGTGGGTGGAGTGGAGAGACAATGTGGCCTTGAAGGAGTAGAGCAGCAGCTGCCCTCTCCCTCTTTACGCTTCCCAGTAAAAAGCTGGTGAGAAGTGCAGAAGCCGGTGCCATTTGCACCAACATCCACCTCCCCTTCTCAGCATTTGTTTGCTCAGTGACAGAGCACATCTTTGGCATACCGGAGGTCCCTGCTTTGATCCTTTGCATCTCTAGTGAAAAGGATTGTCTGGCCAGTAATGAAAAAGACCTCTCTCTTCCTGAGATCCTTAGAGAGCCAGCCGCTGCCAGTAAGAGTAGACTAAATGGAGAAATAGTTTGGCCTGGTATAGTCAGCGCTGTCTTTAGTATATGTGCTGCCGGGGTGCAAAGATCCCCCCAGCACCACCAAATTTAGTTTAGCCCCCCAAATTAACTTTTATTATGCTTATGTCAGACACCACGCTTAAGCCTTATCTCTTGCTTACAAAAGAAGGAAGGAAAAAGAAACAAACTTTTTTATTTGCTCATTTATTTACAATACACTTATACTTAAGTATACAACACCACCACACTTAAACTTACAAGTATTGTTTAGGCACGTTCTTAGGAGAAACATCAGTCATGTCAAAGGTGCCACTCACCCCGCTGCCACATAGCAGCTTAATGCAATATGTAACGTAATATTTTGATGTAAGAGTTACTTCCGTGTGCACGGTGCTGTTGTGAATGACAAGCGCCGCCGTTGTGAATGATAAGCACCACCACTGGCACGGCGCATCTTTGGTAAATGAGTGCACAAAGTCGAAAGTCCTTTAGTGAAACAGTAGGTGTACATTTTGATAATACCTAGGTATATATGTATTTTGTTTTTCTAGCTTGATCAAAATTATGTATTATTTCAATGACAGGTAGATAGTTAAGAGCTTAAGTGGCTTCAGCAGCGGGCATCTGGCGCCCCCAAAAAATTGGCACCCGGGTAACACCGCTTGCACCCCCAGGTAAAGACGGCCCTAGGTATAGTGCAGCTTGCTACATGAGTAAGCCTCTTTCCTTCGCAGCACAGCAGCCACTGGGATCAGCCAGGGTGACTTGCATGCTGAACATCTGACTCAGATGTTCAGCATGAGAACCACCCTGGACACCAAGTAATGAGCCTTATCAGTGTCAATTGGTCTGAAGGGGATGGGGTTGTGTCAGTGAATCATGTGCTGAACACAAACTATGCAGAGGAACTTTGCACGCAGAGAAGGGAAAGGAGGGGGGGAAAGTTTGCAGCTCAGCACAGCTCAGGCTGATTGAGGCTGAACATTGGGAAGAAATTTCTGAGCTGTTCAACAGGAGAATGGTTTCCCTCGGGAGGTGGTGGGCTCTCCTTCATTGGAGGTTTTTAAATCAGAGGTTGGATGGCCATCTGTCACAGATGCTTTAGCTGAGATTCATGCATTGCAGGGGCTGGACAAGATGACCCTTGGGGTCTCTTCAAACTCTACAATTCTATGATTCTAGCACCCAAATTGGGTTCAGAGCTTTGACAACTGAAAAGAGGATCAAGGCAAAATATTTTAATCTTGAGGCCACTTATTACATTACTTCATTTATTGTTTTAGTTATTTAATGCTGCTGGAACAAATAATATGCAGTGCAGAAAACAAACTTATTTGCTTCCCTGGGAAGGGGGGTCTTTTGAGACAGAAACCCATTGATATTGAAAATTATATTTGCTTGTAACATAATGGGGGGGTTGTTTTTGTTTTTACATCTGCCAATAATTGCCCCAAACCAGTATCTATCTACCTCTTTCCTGGAGTTGTTGAGTCTCCCTTTCAGGGGGAAAAACCCCTCACCTTAGAGGGTACCAGGAGTATGGTTACTTAGTCATAAATCCCATTGCATTAATGAAGCAAGGCAGTTCCTGTTTAGGTAATCCAGCATCAGGTCTGTCCCTGCCCACTGCCACATCACCCTCAAGGAAGAATCCTAAAAACTCATTTTTTAAAAAAAGAAATTAAAATTCAGAGTGCTCAGGTTGTCTGTGGGAAGATAGTGCTCACAAGGGTCACATTGTGGGACCCCAAAGCTACTCTGAGTAAGCTTTGCCTGGTTCAACTTATGTGCCTGGCTTGTGTATGGATCTTCAAGAGGTTCCTTTGAAGGAAAAAAAGTTAAAGTCACTCTCACCTATATCCTCTGCACATAGAGGATTTACTACTTGCTTGTTCCTCCTCTTACTTTGAACATGACTGAAGAAAGCTTTTAAAATTTTATTTTTAACCTCTCTTGCAAGCCTGAGTTCATTCTGAGCTTTGGCCCGCCTGACCTTCTCCCTGCAACTATTGGCTACTCATATATACTCTTCCTTTGTGATTTCCCCGTTCTCCAAACACATTCTTGCCGACCACTGTGAGGTGCAACCCATGTCTTGCCAGAAGTCCTTCCTCAAGGAAGCGGAGACTATGGTCTAAGAAGCCAAATCCTTCCTGACAACACCACCTGCGCAGTCAGTGGTTTACTTCCAGTATTTTCCTCTCTCTTCCAACAGAAAGGAGAGATTTAAAAACACATGTGTCTCAAGGCCCTTCAGCCTCCTGGCCAGAGTCTCATATGTCAAAGGCTGTGTTTGGCAGTATTGTTTGTACCCACATGAATCAAAAAGAAGGGGTTGGTGTCAGTGGACTTGATAAGATTTGGCAACTTCTCTGTCACATTGTGAATCTTTGCAGCTGGAAGACAGCACACCTCCCAGGACATCCTGTTACTTCTGCACACTGCTGCCTCTAAAGATAACTAAAGAAAAAACAGTATTATATAAGGAGAGTGGGGATGCTTGAGACATGCCCATCCTACCTTTGAGCAATGGAGTCTTTGATGGACAGGCAATATTGGTAGACAGGCAGGGGTTGTGCAAACCTTCATGACAAATACATACTCTGCTGTGTCACATTTATTATACTTTATCTCAAACATTAAATCTAGTTCTGTCCCCAGTTTGTTGTTTTACATAGAAGAGCAGTCTTCAACTTTTGCTATTAGTTTTGGTAAAGGGTCCCGGATAATAGACTATTGCATTCCTGTATAATTTTGCACCACCTGTTTTTAAGGAGCATTTAATACAACATACGCATACACACTGATTTTCGATAATCCTGATATATTACCTTTTCCCAGTAGTGGAAGGGACAAAGACTTCAAAGCTGCTCCCCAAACCAATTATTCAGCAACCCAGCAGGTATCTGAGATTCAGCAAACCTTGCTATCTTTGCAGCTATGAGGACTGGAAACCTCCTTTTAAAAATATAAATCTGAGATGCTCTGGAAGCTGAATTCTATACCTACTGCCACACCTTGCCCATTTTTGCACTCTTGCAGCCATGGCAGATGCACAGACCTAACTATAGTGTTCTTCTGCAAACGCACCATTTCAGACTGAATAAAGTGTGTTATGTTATTTGCTACAGACAGGATTTGTTAAATACCACAGCCCCAGTTCTCCAAACTATCCTTGTTCTGTGAGATAGCCGAGATACAATCTGATCCATGATGAACTGGAGCATTCTGCGGTGGCTGGTTGCTATTGGTAACATAAAGGGAGTAAAATAGAACATGTGAAATGCCTTTAAACTTTGTAGGCATTTTGCACAGGCAGTGCGGAGTATTGGATGGTGCACTTAAGCTCTTGAGAACCTATTTTATTTAAGAAATGCTCCACCATCTAAAGTAAAGATGAATTTAGGAAAGGTGCTTCTGGCAAAAATAACTGCTTTTTCTTACGATGAACAGGTAAGCAATATGATTGCTTGTCACAAGGGACTGTCTTGCATTGGAGATTAGAGACCAGAATGATAGATTATTATTATTCCATATTAAGACTTTTGAAACTTATAGCTGAAATTGTATTTTGTGAAAAAATAATTTTAAAAAACAAATGTTGATTATGGGAGTTATGTGAAAGAAACTACATAGCAGCAGTTTTACAAGTTTTTTGTTTTACTCATCAAATTTTAGTGTCTAAATATTAACTTTATCAGAGATGTTTCAAGATGAAAAGCAAATTTGACAATCATCTATAAATGGTACAGATTGCTTATGTCTTCTTGTCTGTTTGCAATAAACCACACAAATGCATTTCTGTTTTGGAGGAAAAACCTTTTATTTTTTTAAATTTGAGTTGAATTTTTTTGACACCAGTGTCTTGTAATAATTTCTCTAACATGGCAAGAAAAAGACTATCATCTTTGTCTTCTTCTTGCTTTATTGTTTTTATGCAAGTAGACAATTTTAGAAGTGGAAAGAAAATAATTTTAAAAATCATTCTGAAGTAAAGGAATGTTATCAAATTGTGATGAATCAGCTTCCTGCACAACAGAAATTATGATTTATTACAGTTACTTTGTTACTTTTTGGTGTTTTAAAAATAACCTGCTTCAATTTCCTCTGTAAGAAATGTCTGGTATATATCTGTCCTTTTCTTAAAAAAAAATATCAAAGTAAAATGAATGAGTGATAACTGGGGCAGGAACCGGGGATGAAAATATGCAGAAAGTAAAATACATATTTTTAAGGCATTCATTTCATAATAGTAATACTTATATTTTTATGTTTAGGTAGTGTTTTTAAAATAATATTTATTTTCATACTTACGTCCAGAGAGGTTGTGTGTCATTTGACTTTTTAAATTTAAATGAAAATATTGAATATGCATAATCTCTGTGTTTGCAAAAATATAATTTGCAAAATAGAAACATTGACCAGAAACCAGGAAGACACAAGAGAGGGTGCTTCACGGAAGGGAGCCCCTTAATCTGCCAGGAGAGCTTTCAGAGGGTGAGGGGCTGTTGCCAGCTGGGGAGAGTTGAAAAGTCCCAGTACAGAACATCACATGAAACACTCTAGATCTCAGCAGCAGAACAGGCGTATCTGCTGTGTGATAACAGCAGTCATTTATATACCATTCAGGTTGTTTCTCATATGCGTTGTTGTTGTATGCATAACACTTTACAATCTAAAAAATAGACACAAAGAGAACAACAGGGGAAGAGATATCAGGGTAAATGGGAAGAATATGCAATTACTTCAGCTGCACCTACTGAGGTTTAGTTACAGTAGGGTTAGGGTCTGAGGGTTGTTCCACAGGCTTCATGAAAAACATGAGTTTTGAGGAGGGACTTGAAGTAAAGAAAGAAGCTGGTCTCTGAAACTTTCTGGGAAGCAATTTCAGGCAGAAGGGGCAGCAATGGAGAAAGCAGCTGTCGTTGCAGGGAATAGGAAACCTTCTGATGGTTGGTGAGGGTGTTTAAAAAGTGAAAGACACAGGTAGATGTGTGCCAGGATACAAGAGGAAGGAGATAGGGGCAGGTGAGAGACTAGGGGTTCTGGCTAGTTCAGGGGCGTGGAATGGCTGGAAGCCAGTACAGTCATACCTTGGGTTAAAGATGCTTCGGGTTAAATCTTTTCAGGTTGCGTCCCGTGGCGACCCGGAAGTACCGGAAAGGATTACTTCCAGGTTTCGTCGCATGCGCAGACGCTCAAAATGACGTCACACACATGCGCAGAAGCGGTGAATCACAACGCGCAGACGCGGGTTGCGTTCTGCTCAGGTTGCGAAAGGGGCTCCGGAACGGATCCCGTTTGCAACCAGAGGTACCACTGTATAGGGATTAAAGGAGAAGTATGGGGGGGAGAAGGGATGCGGGTGGCGCTGTGGGTTAAACCACAGAGCCTAGGACTTGCCGATCAGAAGGTCGGCGGTTCGAATCCCCGCGACGGGGTGAGCTCCCACTGCTTGGTCCCTGCTCCTGCCAACCTAGCAGTTCGAAAGCACGTCAAAGTGCAAGTAGATAAATAGGTACCGCTCCGGCGGGAAGGTATTTCCGTGCACTTAGTCATGCTGGCCACATGACCCGGAAGCTGTACCCTCGGCCAATAAAGCAAGATGAGCGCCCCAACCCCAGAGTCGGTCATGACTGGACCTAATGGTCAGGGGTCCATTTACCTTTACCTTTATGGGGGGGGCTACCCTTGGGGTTGGCCTGGAAGCTGCAGCTTTGCCCAACCCCAACCAACAGTGGTTAGATGGCTGGCGGGGTGAGGGACTGTCTGTCACCAGCATATAACGCTTTGTTTGAAGGATTTGCAGTGGCTTCCAATGTGCTACCCGGCCATGTTCAAGTTTTTGTAGTATTAAGGCTTTACACAAATGAGGACTAGGTTACGTACTTCAGAGAGTGCCTTATTGCTTGTATACCCAGTCAGTTGCTGCATTCTGCAGAAGAGTTTCTCCTTCAAGTACCATCCCCACACTAACTTGGGCAAGGCTATTAGTGTGGCTGCCTCTGTTCCGTAGAACACCATTCTTGTTGAGGTATTGCACAGGCACCCACTATTTTTACTTTCTAGAAACAACGGAGGACATTTTTATTTCAACAGGCTTCTCCAGGTTCATGAGAAGGTGCCTCTGCTCATTTTGTATTATTTTTAAACCTGCCTTGCTATTTTTTGTACCATTTTTAAAACTATTTTAGCGGTTTTTATATGTTCATAAATTGCCTTGACTCAAATGTCGAAGGCATAAATTAAGAAAATGCATACAAATAAAAAAGGTGAAAATACTGTTTTTGGACATTCTAAGCTTGAGAGAACCATAAAGCATACAAGGGGAAATATTAGAGAAGCACTTGGAGATGCAAGACTGGTTCAGAAGTAGAACAGGATTTCATCAGCATATAAACTACTGTTTTATTTGTTGATTTTATTTCTGTCCTGTCCTTCCTCCCAAAGGAGCCCAGAGTAGCAATCAACAAATTGGTAAAACAATATAGTAGAGGTAAAAACATGTCTAAAGAATGTAGAAACAATGAAAAACATTTAAAACAATAACCTATCCTCAGAGTTAATAATTCCAAGGTTGTCAGTATCTTTGGTAGTATTGAAAGCCATAGGATGTGAAGCTGTTTTCCAGGGACACTAAATATAGAGAGAATAGTGAAGGTCCAAGTAAAGTAGCTCAAGGAATGTATTAACTTGAGAGTAACCTTCCAGGAAACACAAGTCAACAGATGTGATTTTTTTACCTTTTGTACAGTACATTCCACACACACACACACACACACACACCCTCATTGCAGCCAGCAAGTGGTTGTAGTTCAAGGGTCAAAGTTAAACAACGAGAAAAAGAGTTCTGAAGGAGGGAGATCTGGAAGAGGGAGGAGAGAGGGGTGTCAGAACAAAAGGATTCAATTATAGCATTGAAGAAGATGGCAAAATCTTAAGGAGGGGAGAGGCGGAGGAGCAGGCATTGGCCAGGTATCTTCAGGGTGTCTTTAAAAATTATCCCCAATAAAAAGAGCTTTCTATCACTAAAAGTGCAACATAGTTTGAACATCATTTATTTTTCTTCTTGTCTATAATACTGATTTTTGGCTACAATTCCATATGCATTTATCTGGAAGTAAAGCTCTGCTGAACTCTTTGGGACTTGCTTCTAAGTTGACAAGTGTAGGATCGTACTGTTCATTAATCAAGGTAAAAGAGTAAAAGGTGGTAGATTCATGAGACAAGAAAATGGAGATCTTAATTTGACACATGGTATACTTCAGGGAAGGGAAGGTGGCGCGGTGGGTTAAACCACAGAGCCTAGGACTTGCCGATCAGAAGGTCGGCAGTTCAAATCCCTGCAACGGGGTGAGCTCCCGTTGCTCGGTCCCTGCTCCTGCTAACCTAGCAGTTCGAAAGCACGTCAAAGAGCAAGTAGATAAATAGGTACCGCTCCGGCGGGAAGGTAAACGGCGTTTCCGTGCGCTGCTCTGGTTCACCAGAAGCAGTTTAGTCATGCTGGCCACATGACCTGGAAGCTGTACGCCGGCTCCCTCGGCCAATAAAGCGAGATGAGCGCCGCAACCCCAGAGTCGTCCGCGACTGGACCTAATGGTCAGGGGTCCCTTTACCTTTATACTTCAGGGAAGGAAGTAACTTTTATAATTAATATGGTAGGTTACACTGTGCTAAATACACTAGAGGGCTCACTATTTGTTTATAAAATAGGAGTTTGGAAACCATATGACTATGTTGTATACATGCTTCTAATTTTGGTAATAGCTATTTTCTCCATCAGCTTGTAATAAAAACTGATGACTCGCTGGGGAAGCAGATTTAATACTTGGAAGTGGTTTAGTACAAGGCCCATTTCAATCTGGCTTCAAGCCTGGGTTAACTCATTTGGTCACCCAGATCAAGAGGCACAGGGGATCTGGACCCTGTTAATTTTCCCCATTCTCTCAGCAGCTTTTAACACCATCAGCCATGTTACCTTCCTTGGTTAAGATCTGAGGGTACATTGTTATGGGGAGGGACTTCACTTCAACCCCATGGCATTTGTGTGGTGAGATCCTGCAGGGCTCCATCCTGTCCTCCCTGCTTTGCAACATCTATATGGAGGTGTTGGGTGTGGTCATTAGGGTTTGGGGGCACAGTGTCATGAGCATGCTGTTGACACCCAGCTCTGTGTCTTCCAACTGGATCAGGTGGTGCTATGCAGGTTAAATATTAAATACTGGTTCCCCACCAACACACACTTTTCTTCAAAGATGACTGACAAAGCAATGGCTTCTCATGTTGCTGCACAGACCTATGCAAAGCAGGCCCCAAGTTTAGAATTAAATTTTGCTAGATATAATGATACTAGGAATATTGTCACCTGTAATGTGTATGGGTTGCTCGTGCATAAGTTGCCGCCTCTCCAGGCTTTGTTGCCTTGCTAAACCTTTCAGTCTGGGCAGCCCTTCACTTCGTGGCTGCCTCAGTCGCTAGCAGAATCCGTCAGTGGGTGTTTCTTAAATCTTTTCCAACATAAAAGTTGTTTGACACCCAGTCTCCTACTCCCTCTGCGCGGAAGTCTTCTGCGCAGGGTGGGCGTGGGTAGCGGAGGACCCGTGCTCTCCCCGCTGGTGTCCGGTGAAGAGTCCTGGAGCCCTCTCGCCGATTCCCCCATCAGCCCCTCTATATCCCTGGTGTTGCGCTGATTTGCTTCCCCATCTGCGGAGCTGCCTCTCTCCCTGCTGGGTCCCTCTCCAGCATCATTTGAGAGCCTTCCCTCCGCCTCTAGCTCCGATGTCAGTTCCCTGACATCACCTAAACAAGTTTCTTCTGCTTAATAAAGAAATGGCTGTAATATTTGGACAGTAATACTGAATCAGTTCCTACCATTGAAATAATTTGCGAGGCCCCTAAGGCATTTATGAGGGGTACCCTTTTAAATTGTTTATCAGCAAAAAAAGAGACAATAGAAAAGAGAATATCTTTTAGGGAATAATCTTATGATACATCTTAAGGAGGCAGATAGATCTATACAATTTTGTATATTAAGGGTCATTTCCCCGCTTGGGAATCATGATCAGAATTGCTTCCCTTCAGTAGTCTGGGATTTGAGTATCAAAGTGGCAGGTGGATTGTGTCCGCTTTAGAGATCAATTCTAAATATCCTAATCTTTTTCTAAACTGTTTTATAAATGTTTCATATGCCAGATTTGTGAATGGAAGCAACTATGACTGTGATCTTCAAGCAGGCAGACACTTAACATACATAAATAATCTGTGATTGTATGAAGTAGGGATCTTGTTTAGGGTTGAAACACTCAACTGTTGCAAATGATTTATTTGATTACATTCCTGTAAATAAGCAAATACTGAGAATAAGAGGTAGGGAAGACTTAAGTAGCTGTCACACATCTCCCTTGATTTTTTTTTAAAGAATTGTTATTGTGCCAGTCAATATTCCTGTGGAGTTACTGGAACTGAGAAAGTGTGTTGAAAAGATTAATAAATTGGCAGGGATGGGGGAAGATCTAGGCTATCATAATGTTCTGCATTTTTTTTAAAAAAAAGGTTTATTGTCTAAACTAACAGTTCATTACTTGGCCCTAAACTGTGGCAGTTGCTGGTTGGTTTACAGTTCAACCATCTGCATGCTGGAAGCAACGAGAACAGGATGTGACAGGCATTTGTCTACAGTCAGTCTTTAGAAATAAAAAGCCTACACAAAGAAATGGGTAAAAAAAGAACCATAGTCAGTTTATTTACATACCTTTCATTTCCCACAAATACATATCCCATAGGCAATCCAGTAGTCATAGAATCGTAGAATTGTAGAGTTGGAAGGGACCCCAAGGATCATGTAGCCCACCCCCTGAAGTTCAGGAATCTCAGCTACAGCATCCATGGCAGATGGCCATGCAACCATTCGCAAAAGTTCAGTACTTTAAAAACCACGATTGTTGGCATCCATCTGTCTCAAAAGGCAATGGAGTGCACTTCTGGGGGTGAAGGTCAATTAATAATAGCCCAAAGTAATTCCAAAGCTGATGATGTTAGTACAGTGGTACCTCAGGTTACATACGCTTCAGGTTACAGATTCCGCTAACCCAGAAATATTACCTCAGGTTAAGAACTTTGCTTCAGAATGAGAACAGAAATTGTGCAGCGCAGCGGCAGCAGGAGAGCCCATTAGCTAAAGTGGTGCTTCAGGTTAAGAACAGTTTCAGGTTGAGAACGGACCTCCAGAACGAATTAAGTTCTTAACCCGAGGTACCACTGTACCTAGCTGCCCCCACCCCCCCAAAAAAAACCTAGACTGAAAAAGTCAAAATCCCTTTATTAAACCAATTGTGTTAAGTTGGGGGGAAACTAATGAGGAACTTACTACCAAAAAAATTTAAAATCCTTCATCACTTTAATCTTTTATAACGGAAAATCTAATTTCAGTTTTATGCTAAATATTCCAATCTGCAGTTCTGATAAGTTTTCCACATGGTGCTGCTGTGCATAGTACGAAAGGTTGTTTTTAATTGCTTTTAATGTAAATCTCTTTGGATCACTCTGTGAGTAAAGAGGAAGTTTTATTCCATCTAATAGTGAACTTGGAAGCAAAACAAGGACATCCAGAAACTAATGTAGTGATTGCTACATTTCTCAAGGGACTCACTTGATACACAGAATTACCGTATTTTTCGCTCTATAAGACGCACCAGACCACAAGATGCGCCTAGTTTTTGGAGGAGTAAAACAAGGAAAAAAATATTCTGAATCTCAGAAGCCAGAACAGCAAGAGGGATCGCTGCGCAGTGAAAGCAGCAATCCCTCTTGCTGTTCTGGCTTCTGGGATAGCTGCGCAGCCTGCATTCGCTCCATAAGACGCACACACATTTCCTCTTACTTTTTAGGAGGGGAAAAAGTGAGTCTTATAGAGCAAAAATTACGGGTATATAGGTTTGTAAATTTTAAAAAGAAAGTTGCTTTAAAAACACACATTTATTTTCTTAAAAAAAAATAGCTCTGTAAGTTTCCAGGTTCTACGGAATGTTGATGTCATGCAGGTAAGAGAAACCTGGACTAAACTCAATGTCAGGAGAGAACACTCCTGCTTCACATTCACTGCCAAATAAGAAGAGTGGCTTGCAGTGCTACCTTTAGCTAGGGTGAGGAGAGGCTGCTTAATCACAGCTGCACTAAAATCTGAAATTGTTCACTCCCCCTTTGTAAGGAGTGGGGGAAAGGTCTAAAGAAGGGGTAGCTAAACCCCAGTTTGGGGAGCTGGTCTGCCCTTCTCCCTTCACAATATGGAGAAAGGACCTCCCCCATCAGTGGCTGACACGTAGGTTTGGAATTCTTTTCCAGACATGCCAGCTTAAATTATTTGGAGTTTTGTTTCCTCATATGCATTTTGGTAATAGAAAGAGGGGAAGAATGGTTGGATAATTTAGTTTACCGTATTTTTCGCCCTATAAGACGCACTTTTTCCCCTCCAAAAATGAAGGGGAAATGTGGGTGCGTCTTATGGGGCGAATGCAGGCTTTCGCTGAAGCCTGGAGAGCGAGAGCGGTAGGTGCGCACCGACCCCTCTCGCTCTCCAGGCTTCGCGGACCTCTCGGCAAGCAGCGGGAACGCTCCCGCTGCTTGGGGAGAGCTGCAGGCATCCCGAAGCCTGCACGCGCTGATCTCAGCGCGTGCAGGCTTTGCGGACCTCTCCTCAAGCAGCGGGAGCCACCGCTGGGCTCCCACGGCTTGCAGAGAGCTGCCTGTTTGGGGGCTGGGGTCGGGGGAAGCTCGGGCTGCCCCAGCCCCGCGCCTGGGGGGAAATAATTTTTTCCCCTTTATTTCCCCCCCAAAAAACTAGGTGCGTCATATGGGACGGTGCGTCCTATAGGGCGAAAAATACGGTAGCTCCCTGCCTCAAGGCTTTGGGATGACAGAAGCTGTAAGTCTGATAAATAATAAATTCTGCTGGGAGGCAACATTTTCCACTGAGTTACAGAACAAAGGTATTTTAAGAAGCTGTGAATAGGCTTGGAA
The DNA here is from genome assembly GCF_965112155.1 of Podarcis liolepis. Taxonomy (NCBI): domain Eukaryota; kingdom Metazoa; phylum Chordata; class Lepidosauria; order Squamata; family Lacertidae; genus Podarcis; species Podarcis liolepis. The sequence goes on along the minus strand of NC_139564.1, from coordinate 73,887,358 downwards.
AGCAAGATGGTTGTATTTTGAATCATGGTATGAAAAAAAATTACCAGTGATTAATTGTGTTAGACTCCTGATGCTGGTTATTTATTTGGCAAAATAAATAAATAAAAATATTCAGTGCAATCCACACAGAAGCCAGAAAGAAACAAATTTATATTTTGAGCCTAAATTGTATATGGACAAAATCTCTTTGGTTTCTAAACATTCTGGACCGTGTAAGATTTTATAAACCCTGTGTTCCACATGGAGCATAGGAGAAGCGGCAATTTAAGATGTTAAATTCATAAACTCTTCAGTTTGAGCAGGGCCTGAACGTCTGCATTAAAACCAAAACAGGAACAAAAGAAACCTTTGGGTTATCTTAACTGTGCATTATAGAGAAATCAAAGACTACTGATCACCCTTGGGAATAGATTCAAACCCTTACATACAAATAATGTTACTAATCCACAACCCAAAGTTGATCTTATTCCCTTTATAGCCAGCGGGAACAGGTTTGTTGACATTGGTGGGGAGAATGAAATTGCCCTGAAGGGGCTGCAATGGGTGGCTCAAAATTATCAGTGAATTTGGAACAAAAGTCTGGTTCATATACTTTTGATAACTGAACAATGCTCATTATCTATGGCAGTTTTTGTGTAACTGATGTTTCTCCCTCTCTCTTTGCAGTGTGCAGCCGTGTCTGATGGAGGTAAGCATTAATATGTCAAAATATTTGATGTTTCTTAATTTGGCACTGTGGCATTGGATGATAATTTTAGCAGCCTTATTTTATAAAAATTGTATACCACTTGATTGTAAAACAGGAGTCAGCAGGGGGCCGGTCCACTGTCCCTCAGACCTTGTGGGGGGCCAGACTATATTTTGAAAGAAAATAAATATGAATAAATTCCTACGCCCCACAAATAACCCAGAAATGCATTTTAAATAAAAGGACATATTCTGCTCATGTAAAAACACCAGGAAGTCCCCACAAATAACCCAGAGATGCATTTTAAATAAAAGGACACATTCTACTCATGTAAAAACACGCTGATTCCCAGACCGTCCGCGGGCTGGATTTAGAAGGCAATTGGGCCAGATCCGTCCCTCGGGCCTTAGGTTGTCTACCCATGTTGTAAAACAACAACAAAAACTACCTTCAAACCGGCTAACAAAAAGATAAAGATAAAGGAATAAAATCAACATCATGGCTAGTCGTATTTGTTTGGTAAAGAGACCTAATATTAATGTCTCAGTGGAGTTTATTGAATATAATGCTGATCTGTGTTTGTTGTGGTTCACTAAGAATGTCTACATCCTCCAGCCCGGTCCAGGTTTGCCAGGAACTCCCTTCAGGAGGGTGTGATCCTGGAAAATCTAGTTGTACAATGGGCCAATCTCATATCAAGGCATCTGTTCTTCCTGATTACTCATCCAGATGATGCCCTGTCTTCTTGTTAATCATACCTAAAATGCCCAAATAGGATTTGCATTAAAGGCACTATCAGTGCCTGGAGACTGACAGAGTAGTGCTCCTCCTGTATTACTACTGCTGCTAATATTAATAATTTATAAAGCACCATAAAGTTAATAAACAATACAGTCCCTGTCCATGTAGCCAGACTATCTAACCGACTCAGTGCAAAAGGAAAAGAGAACAGGAAGAGAGAGACAGGTATACTCAAGTTGCAAAATTTGTACATGCTGAAGCCTGTGAGGTGTACTCTGCCTTCCTTGGTATGCCTTTAGTGATTGTAAAGCTTATTTACAATTTTATCAATATCTAAGTATAGAGGAGCTGTTTCATTGGCCTTTCTTAATGTTTTACCTTCATAGCTCGTAGATAGGAAATATGCTAGAGATCCTTTTAGAGATAGATGTTGGCAATGATCACTCACATCTTCTTTTTCTGCAGTTACTGTCAGGAGTCCCCTCATGCAGCTCTTTCCAGGCCGGTTTTTAGAGGCCCCCGCTGAGTCTTTTTCTTGGAGAGACTTTTATCTGTATCACTGAGAAGGGGGCAAAAATTGTTGTTTCTCTTTCAAACCTAAAATTCCTTCCAGTAGCACCTTTAAAGACCAACTAAGTTAGTTCTTGGTATGAGCTTTCGTGTGCATGCACACTTCTTCAGATACACTGAAACAGAAGTTGCCAGATCCTTCTATATAGTGAGAAGGTGGGGAGGGGTATTACTCAGAAGGGTGGTGGGAATGGGTGATTGGCAGATAGCTGAGATGAGCCTGAGATGACCCTTCTGAGTAATACCCCTCCCCACCTTCTCACTATATAGAAGGATCTGGCAACTTCTGTTTCAGTGTATCTGAAGAAGTGTGCATGCACACGAAAGCTCATACCAAGAACTAACTTAGTTGGTCTTTAAGGTGCTACTGGAAGGAATTTTTTATTTTGACTATGGCAGACCAACACGGCTACCTATCTGTAACTCTTTCAAACCTGTTTGGTTGCCAGTTAATCTTAGTTCACCACTCTTTGTAACTGGTTTTATTGAGGCTGTGATTTTGTATTTTGGGTTATTAGATAAAGACATCCTGCTAGCAGAACCATGGCTAAACTTAGAAAGGGAAGGGGGGGAAAGGGCATGGGCAGAGAAGGAAAGGAGTGTTAGTGTTATCTGTCCCAGTAAAGTGAAAGGGGCCATGTCCATGCCACTAGACCGGGGGCAGCGCATCCTGTTTCACCGCCTGAGGCAAAACGGAAACGTGCTGCTGAGTCCCCGCCCCGCCCTGCCGCCCTGCCCTGGGAAGTCAAAGTGTCAGTGTCCCTGCACCAGGATCCCTGACTGAACTGAGTTTAAAAGAACAAAAGAGCAAGGAATAGCAGGGAGACCAGGTTGGAGCAGCCGGAGTGTCCTGTGACGTAATCTTCCTCCTGGAAACCATAAAATGGACCTTTAAGAATGAGTAGGACAGGGGTCAAAGTGCAGGCGACAGAACACCCAGAACAAACCCAACCATTTCTCTCCCTGCTCCCCTTGTAATGGCTAGCAGGAAAAGTCTTTTGAGGAGCATGGAGGTGTACGTTGTGTTTCAGTTCTTTGCTGTCCAAATCAGCTGCCGTTACTTGCAATGCCAGTACAATGTGAATAATTCATGTTCCTTCAGCGACAGCAGTTGAAGGCCCTTTCTTTAAATTATTTATCCAGCTTTTCATAATGCTTTGTGCCAAGTATATTGAGGATATCTCTTGTGGCTATAAGGGGAAATAGACGTTCAAGTAAAAAATGGGTAATTTGTTGAAGAGTTGTTTGAAGAAGATGTTGTAATATAGTGGGAGGTGTTGCAGAAGAACAATGTTCCACACTGTTCAGAGAGCGTCTATCAAGCGTGCTCTAGGAGAATGGATCTGTGTTAGGAATGGATACAGAAGGATGGTTTTCAGTGAATGGTTTCAAGGATTTGGTTAAATGGCACTACAGTGGCTCTTACCAGCTCTATCCAGGTAATACCTTCAGTGATGCTGATGATCATTTAGAGATATAGGCATTCTGAATGGGATTGTGCTGTTTCACTGTAAAAATGATTGCATGGGAAATATTTCTTTTGAAAGGGTGGTTCTTTGCTTAAATATTTTTGGCATGATTATTAAACTAAAACTTTTTTAAAAAAACCTCTCACAATCAGTAATATTGTTAGCGTTTTATTTTAAAAGGTTCCATTTTTGGTAGTATTTTTATGAAAGCAAGAAATTGGTAAATAGGAAAATTATTTGAATTTGCCTTTCCATTCAGTTACAATTTCCCCACTTTGCATTTTTATTTGTAACAGTTGTGGAGATGTTATAACAAGGAGGACAACAAGAAAGAGAGGGTTTGTTTATCAGTGTGCATAAAATTGCTAATAACTTGCCAGAAGGATCTTTAATTTCATCTGCTGGAGTGGGAATGCAAAGTAAAACTGTACGACTCCAACTGTTAAAGTCATTAATAGAGACCCTATATTAATGCCTTTTGCTTGTCTAGAGGATGTGGAGATATGCTGTGGGTATGGAAACTAGCCCACTGCATTAGAATACACCCACTGCTCCACCCACTTTCGCATCTGGGCTCACCCACGGCTGGCATGTTGCTCTTAGAAGGCTGCCCCAAGCAGAATGCAGCCCTTGAGCTGAAAAGGGCTCCTCACCCCAGTAGAGGGCAAGGTCCCCTTGCACCACCCCATTCCCCCGTCCCCCTCTGAGCGCAATTATCGCTTTGTCCACGTGATGTGACAGGTGGGTGGTTGACTTTTGTGTGTCTTCCATAACTTCATCCAGCCCTCCTTCTCTGTGTCTTGCAAGTTGTGTATACTGCCCTTCACCAGTAGGCCACAGTAAAATAGAAAACAATGCAATAAAACAATTCTATAACTTTGACACACACAAAAACAAAAGAAAAATGCAATAATAAATTATCTATCAGTCCAGCAGTGGATGTAGCTGCTGCACTAGCCCAAGCCAGGCATAGGTTTTCCTCGCCAGGAAGACCCCTTGGACCTCCGGACGCTGGTTCAGCACTTTCATTGCTTCTCCTGGTACCAGTAGAACGGTGAGATAGGGCTGGGTTTCATCAGCTTAGTGATAGCCACCTGGTAGACACAAAGATGTGTTTGAACCTATGGTGATCATATGCATCCTGGGCTCTAATCAAATTGGAAAAAGTCTGCATTACTTCACTGGAGGGGAGGGATAGTCTGTTTTGTACAGGTTACAAGTGAGAGAGGAGCTTGCGAGGCCCAAGTTCTGATTCTGCAAGATTCTGCTCTCCTGCTCAACAGCGATGTCAGAACAATAGTTTAATGCAGAAATTGTAGCTGAAATTTATTTTCAGAAAAGTTTGCATTTTTGTAATTTGCTGATAAATTAATTGGTTATTTCTTCCCACAACAGAGCTAAATAACACAGATTTGAAAGATTGTGTCAGTGATAATAGCCTCAGCAGCAATGCCAGCCTCCCCAGCGTCCAGAGCTGCCGGCGACATCGGGAAAGAAGAGTTGCAAGTTGGGCGGTTTCATTTGAGCGGCTTCTGCAGGACCCAGTTGGTGTAAGATATTTCTCTGTAAGTAAGAGACAAAATGCTAACTTTTTTGGTATTTATATTAACGTAGACAAAAAGTATCCAACACAAATTGGGCATAAAATCTAGCTTATTTCAAAAAGAGAATTAACTCCAATGTAAAATCTCCTGCATTAAATACACTCATTTTTGTTGTATTGGGCCCATTTTATGTTTCCAAAAGTCTATAAACGAAGCCTGTCAAAAATTCTTTCTACCAGGATAAAAATAGTGGTGTGCAAATACCAGTTAAATTATATTTGTACTAGAAATTTCAAGCTTCCTCCATGAACATGAAAAAGACTCCTTTTTCTAAAGACTTGCATATTAGCTTGTACTGTCACTTACATGCGACCATGTGGGGGTGTCATTTATTTATTTATTTTAATCCTCAGGAAAAGTGATTATTGCTTGAAAAGGGGTGCAGCATTCTTTAAAATGAGTATTGTGAGCAGTTTCTTGTAATCAGCGGGGCGAATTAAAGAGATTGCTGGGCAAATCTTAGATTGAATCCTAATTCCAGCAATGTGAAGTCTACAGAACCCATGTGTCTATCACATGAAGGGGCTCCATGAATAGAACTTGAGTCGGGCTACACTGCTGGCCATGCCCTCAACTTCACACGGCCGGGCTCTCCCCAGCCGCCAACTTCCATGCATTGATCACAAGCCTCCTGAAGAGGAACACCTATGCATAAGCAGCTATGCTCAATGCGCACAAGTTGGAGGCAGGGCTAGCCTGGCTGCTCAGTGTTGGAGGCAAAGTCAACAGGTCAGCCCCACTCTTTGTTCAGTGAGTGAAGTGGGCTATCAGTTAATGAAAGTGTGAAGCCATTTGAGTACAGGAAATTATTGTTTCATTGAAAAACTATCATTGGACCATGTCTGGTCCTTATCTCCCAGACTCCCCTCTATGGAAAAGTTACTTAAAGGTAAAGAAATTGAGGCCTAACAGTCTCTGGAATATTGTAATTACTTTTGAATCAGGCCATCTTTGAGTGACAGCTAATCACTTTTCTTTTTCTAGGAATTTTTACGGAAGGAATTTAGTGAAGAAAATATTTTATTCTGGCAGGCCTGTGAATATTTTAACCACATATCCGCTCATGACAAAAAAGAGGTAGGACCATGTGGCCGTGTGCTGCTTATGTTATATATGAACTACTAGTAACTTAGTGCTGTATAATTTTTTGGAGAAGGTCTTCATGGTTTTAGCTTGGTTGGGGTAAGCCCTAAGGCTTCTCAGTTCAGGGTTCCTTTTCCTGAACCGAGGTGAATGGCGTATCAGGAGAATACAACTGTAAATGTTTGAGATTCTATGCAACAATTCCCCCCTCCTTTGGGTGAGATCCATCCACCCTGCCCTTCTCTCATGCTTATGCCATTGGTAAGGCTTCAGCATACACTAGGCATATGTGGGAGCTGGGAAATGCTTGGCCCAGTGGCCACATAAGTACCACCGGCACTGGCTTTGCAATAGAAGAGTGAAAGACAGGACAAGTTTAAGCAAAAGGATGTGGCATTTAGTATTGCCACAGTGCCCCTCTTTCAGAACAAACTAACCAAGCAGGTAGTTACTTTCCCTGGGGGTTACTTTTATGCAGGTGTTACTTCCCTCGGGGATTGCACGACCCCCAGAACTGTGCCTGCCACCTGAGATGTTGTGAGATATCGGACAGCCCCACAAAATCACGCAGGAGCTTCCCAGAGCCTGGAAGGCAACGTGGAAAGAGCTCTGGGACTCTGGGAGGGTTGTGCAAGGACTCTGGAGGCTCTCTCTCAAGATACCACAGGGGCCTCCTAGACCCTGGTGAGGAAGGCTGTCCTGCCCCATCAGTCATTCATTCACTCACTATTTTTCAGAACAGCACATTAAGCTGTAATCAAATACAGTGGTGCCCCGCAAGACGAATGCCTCGCAAGACGGAAAACCCGCTAGACGAAAGGGTTTTCTGTTTTGGAGGTGCTTCGCAAAACGAATTTCCTATGGGCTTGCTTCGCAAGACGAAAATGCCTTGCGAGTTCCTGCAGGTTTCCCCCCCTTTTTTCTAATCCGCTAAGCCACTTATCAGCTGATCCGATCAGCAGATAAGCCGCTAATAGCGCTAATCCGCTAATCCGTCAATGGGCTTGCTTCGCAAGACGAAAAAACCGCTAGACGAAGAGAATCACAGAACGGATTCTTTTCGTCTTGCGAGGCACCACTGTATGTGAAATATGCATATTGCAGTCCAATTGAAGTTGAAATATGGAGTGGGCAGCAGAAGTCTGCCTGCCAACCCCATTGCTGACACTTATACACTGAGTGGGGCTTACTTGCAAACATTATGTGCAATGCTGAGATGTCAGGGAGGGGTGGGGAGGTACACAGGTGTTGGGACTGGGGGTAGGGCCAGCAGGGGCAGTTCGACTGCCCCCTCAACACATTGGCTGTAAGCATGGAGGGGGCTGTTGTGAAAAGGGGCACAACAAATGCTGCAAAGAGTTGCCTTCGCCTTCTGACACGGACCTGATACACAACACACACACAGGTCCCTCTGCTGGAAAGCTAGTTATCCGAAATTTCAGTTACCCAAACACAAGGAATTAATGCCCCAACCTCTCTACACCAACGGCTGATTCAGAGATCCGAACAGCTGGAGTTGGCCGACCTGTTTACTTGTTTGTGGCTTGCTGGTCAGCAGCAGTCATTTTGGGCAGAAACCAGGGAAGGGATGGAGGGAGGGAGGAGTGGAAATTGAACAAATCAGTTTTTCCTTCATTTGGCTTTTGCTGATTGGCTGAAGCTGTTTCAGGCAGAATGCATGGGGAGAGAAAGCATGGATTAGGAATGTTTCCATAGAAAATAATGGAAATCATTGACTTGTTATGTGAATTCTTGCCTAATGAACAATTTTATGGGAACGAATGATTTCCTGGGAACATACCATGTTGAGAAAGTGGGGCCTGTGTGTACCTAAAAAGCCTATTTTCTTGGTCAGTTTGTTTTAGAAAACAGGCCTCATGACAAACCTGTAGCGCATAACTTTTTTTCAACCAGAACTAATAGGTTTTCTTCAGATGAAAGAGAGTTCTTTTATTATATGTATATTTAATATTTTATTGATTTGTTTAAAGAAAAGTGCAGACATAACAAAAAGTTGGAACAGAAAGAATAAAAAATGTAAACCATGTAGCGTCACAGCCTGGATGGACGAAAGTACAAAGATCTATTTGATAACTAAACAAACTATTACTCCATCTTTCCACCTGGCACTTCTGAAACTGTATATGGAAACAGAATGGGTTTTGAAAAGAAAAGAGCTTATCTTTCATCAGCAGCAGCCCAGGGCTCTGTTGCCAAAACCTAGAAGACCTTCAGTCTCAAGAATTTGGATTGCTTTTACTCTAGGGTTGGCAACTTGCCCCCTTGAAATGATATCTCATAAGCTGGAGGTATCTAAAGGGCAGAGCTTGAATGACCTTTCCCTTTTTTTTCTTTTTTCTTTTTTGCTATATGGCATAATTTTATTTCTTAAATAAACATTGAGGCACACAGTCACTCAATGTCATCAGTATATGCAAATGTTTGGTTGATCTAAAACATTATAGACCCTTTATTCTCAATAACCATGGAACTCACAGGTGGAGGACACTTTTATTCTTACATATATTTATTATTTGTAAAGGGAATCAATGTATGAGTTAATACTTTACTATCTCTTTGGAGCTGTGTTGTATCTTTGAGAGGGTTCTGTTCTCTGAGAGTTCAGCTGCTCTTCATCTGGAGAACATCTTAGGCTCTGGTTCTAAGGTCTTAACCATTTGGATGTGAGGTCTATCAGCCTTGGTCTGAGGAAAAAATGGGACTCTCTGTTTGAAACTTTCTCTGGACTAGTAAATTATTTTCAGTTGGTGAAAGAGTAATAGTAGCAAATGCAAGGCAACTGCTGCAGACCAGACCACCATCTGTGCCAGGGTTTCTCGTTGCCACTCTACAGTCACACAAGGCTGCCCTAACACCCAGGGGGAGAGCCCTGGCAGGGTATTCTGGGAGCCCTGTTGGACTGTTAAAAATGTCTGATGAGGGCCAGACTCAATGTGATACTAAATTTGTGAATTCTTGGAAGTGTCTAGTTTTTATTTTAAATACGAGGTACTGGGCAATGGGGTAGCTCCGTGGTCTAAACCACAGAGCCTAGGACTTGCCGATCAGAAGGTCGGTGGTTTGAATCCCTGCGACGGGGTGAACTCCCGTTGTTCAGTCCCAGCTCCTGCCCACCTCACAGTTCAAAAGCACTTCAAGTGCAAGTAGATAAATAGGTACCATTCCGGCGGGAAGGTAAACGGCGTTTCCGTGCACTGCTCTGGTTTCGCAAGATGCGGCTTAGTCGTGCTGGCCTCATGACCTGGAAGCTGTCTGCGGACGAACGCCGGGTCCCTTTGGCCTATAGAGCTAAGATGAGTGTGCAAGCCCAAAGTCATCTGCGACTGGACCTAATGGCCAGGGGTACCTTTACCTTTACCTTTTTACTGGGCAATGAGGACTGGGGCTGGGGGCTGCATGTAGGGATTTTAATCTTTCCCCCACATCATAGTTATCAATGAAAATCCCCCCACCCAGGGAGAAATTGCTGTTTCAGGTGGGTGCTAGTGGGGAGGGATTAAGTATTTTCTCCTTGTGTGCTGCAGTCCTGATCCTGACGCCCCCAAGCTGCTCTTATTTAAAAGAAAAAACGTTAGACGTGTTAAATGCATTCACACATTTAACACCACATCTTGTTTGACCCTGATTCCTTAATTACTTTGCAAGTTGTTTTGCTTCCAGGTTAATAACAGGACTTGTGCTTTGTAGCTTTCTTTCAGAGCTCGGGAGATCTTTAATAAGTTTTTATGTAGCAAAGCTACAACCCCGGTTAATATTGATAGCCAAGCACAGTTGGCAGATGATGTTCTCAATGCACCGCATCCAGATATGTTCAAGGATCAACAGCTTCAGGTGATTTTTGAAATGTTAGAAAGTATGTTTTGGAGAGCTTATAAGAGAGACTTTGCTCGTGATGTGATGTAACACAGAAAATGTTGGGCATAGCTGTGGGTGGGTGAAAATGTGCTTTCCACCCCCTGCTACTGGGTAAAGATCGCTTCCCACAGCTTGCACGCCTCAGATTATGCACATGCTTGTCTTCCTAGCCTGCTTTCGTCTTTATCCCTCTGCACTCCTCTGCACCCCAATAGCTTTGCAAGTTATCCAGTTAAACATTTAATTTGTTACCTTAATTAAAACTAGATTTTCTTTAACTTGAAAAACTGTTCTGAAAGGGGAGGGTGTTTGTGATTGGTTGGCTTTTGTGATAACCAGCAACACTGTTGTGAACTGGATGAGTGGCAGCTTTCACTCCCAATCTCAGCGATTAAGAGAAGGCTGTGCATCTGACCAAAACAGAGGGAATGCAGAACCAGAGCAGACTCACTGCGCATGCATTTAGATGTACACGGTATGGGTTTTTTCTCCAGTTCTAGGCTCAATGCTTCTCTTCCACTCACACTCAGTCCCATTCATAATTTCACAGAATCATAGAACAGTAGAGTTGGAAGGGACTCTGAGGGTCATCTAGACCAATCCCCTGCAATGCAGAAATCTCAGCTAAAGCACACATGATAGATGGCCATCCAGCCTCTGCTTAAAAACCTCCAAGGAAAAAGAATACACCAGAGGTGCAATATCACAAAGCAGAAATGAGCAAAATATCCAGAAGGTGCAGAGAGAAGTGAATTGATCAAATTATTTTCACAACATTTTTGAGACACTCTTCATCATATTAGATTTAATGTAATGTGATGTACAACATTAAACATAAATTGGTAAAACTTTCAAGTCTTTAGTTTTTCAGTTACCCAGAATAAGAAATCCCAGTTGTTCTGCAGTGTCTCCAACCAGCATTTCCCCAAGAGATACAGATATAGATACAGATATATTGGACAGGCTGTTTTTTTAATGCAGGGAAGGTAACAGAATCTGCTCATATGCACCAAGGATATGAACTTCAGTTTTCCTGGTGCCATGGATCAGATTCAGCCAAAATGAAGCACTTTTTAAAATTAAGCACTTTTAAGTAGTAAGCACAATCTCTCTTCTTGAAAACACTGGAGTGTAAAAGTCATTGACATGGTAACATTTATGACAATAGTCTTTTATTTGCAGTTGTGCAGGAACTTATTTTATTTACAACAGTTCACGGAAATTAGATGTAGCTTCCATTTTATTCTTAAACTGCAAGCACTCTTAGGACAAATTACTATCATTATGCTAATGTTTAGCATTTTTTAAAAAACGATGCTTGCAAAAGCTTTATTCAGTGTTGTTGTTTTTGAGATGTTGATGTGTTTGCTTCTCAGATTTTCAACTTGATGAAGTTTGACAGTTATACACGTTTTCTGAAATCTCCACTTTACCAAGACTGTATTTTGGCAGAAGTAGAAGGTCGCCCTGTTCCTGATCCACAGTACGCTCCCAGCAGCCCCACTTCTAAACACAGCTTTGGTTCTGAGAGATCAACACCAAAAAAGGTTTCTGTCTCTTACATGACCAATCATTTACAATCAAGCGTTTTTTGTTTGTTGATTTTCTGGATGTATAGGAAAATGTAACCACTTTTGCTTATACAGTGGTGCCTCGCAAGACGAAAAGAATCCGTTCTGTGATTCTCTTCGTCTAGCGGTTTTTTCGTCTTGCGAAGCAAGCCCATTGAAGGATTAGTGGATTAGCGCTTTTAGCGGCTTATCTGCTGATCGGATCAGCTGATAAGCGGCTTAGCGGCTTAGAAAAAGGGGGGGGGAACCAGCAGGAACTCGCAAGACATTGTCGTCTTGCGAAGCAAGCCCATAGGAAATTCGTTTTGCGAAGCACCTCCAAAACGGAAAACTCTTTCGTCTAGCGAGTTTTCCGTCTTGCGGGGCACCACTGTAGTGCCCTATGTTGACATGAGGGTCTGGGTCAGATGTATTGAATGTGCTAAAGTGAGCCTCAAGCTTTTATTTTGCCACCTTCCTTCTATTTTTTCTAGCACCACAGCAAAAGATCAGAAGCATTCTGTTCCACATTTAGATGAGTTGCAGTTCCACATGATATCTGTATTGGTGCAAGAATTTACAGAACTTACAGATTTGGGGTAACAGAGTTTGGGTTGCAAGGGCACCCATAACTGCTAGAGTTTGTGAATGTTAGAAAATAAGAAAGGGGTAGGATTTAGCTGATTTTTGGAGTATTGAAGGGAAGAAGTTAGGTCAGTGGAAAAATTATGGGCTAAGTTCCCTTTCCAGGCCAGGGTCTCACCTGGATAGAAGCCATTAAGCTGGCCCAGCAGGGGAAATCCTTGTGTCTGTGCCAATGGAGATTACTACAGGAAAACTCACCTTTTAAAACTAGGCTTGGAATAGCAGAGAGAATGGGGATGAGCAGACAGAAGAGGAGGAGTTGCTTGGAAGGAGTTTTTTGGGAAGGAGAAGCAGGAAGTGGAGTGTGCTCTCTTGTCACATGCGAAGGGAAAGAAGAGAGAGCCCAAGGCTTGTTGGAGCAGTCACTTGTATGAAAGGTTAGTTGTGAATTGGGCTATAATAATTAGCTATATCGGAAAGTATAAGTGCTGCTCTGATTAAATTAGCACAACATTTCCAGCTGTTTTTCTTTTTTTAAAATTACATTATGATAGTTAAGTGGAAAATCCAAGTCTGGGCGATCTTTAAATGAAGAATCGGGAGAGGAAGACCTTGAAAGGAAAAAAAAAGGAACGTTTTTTTCATGGTCTAGAAGCAAGAGTTTGGGGAGATCTCAGAAGAAAAAGGAGAATGGTGATTATCCCAAAGGTAAGTTTTAATATTAAAATAATGATATTATTAATGATATTATCATTATGATTACTAACGGTATTATTCGTCTGAAGTCTGAACATCTCTACAACATAAGTCATAGCCATATTTGAAGCTTCTTGTTCAGAGTTCCATACTTTTGATGGTCACAGCAGCTTAATTTGCAAACATAGAATTATAGACACTGTTTATAGTCTCAAGCATGTTTAGTTGACTGCAGTGGACAGAGCATTATGTTTTTTTTATCTTAAAGCATGATTAGGAAGCTGTTTCCATAATTCTACACGGGGCATTTACTCAGCATTTTACTTGAAAATTCTGCTCTGGTGATTTAAAGTTGTCTAATAAGATTGTTACTATATGTTTAAATTAATTGCACTATCCGTGTTTTTAAGATTGCTGTACAGATTCCTCTCATGCCAATGGATTGTCCTACAGACATGCATCTCAAGACTCATTGTCATCATCTGCAAGTCTTGAAATGGTAAGGCTTGCATATTAGGACCATAAATATGTCAGGGAGAGCATGGGGGTAAAAACTTGAATAACTGTACTCCCTAAGTTAAAACACCCGGAGATGAGTCAGAAAAATACTGCTTGGTAGGCAAAAGTCCAGCTGCCAGACAGAAAATAGGATGTGGTGTTTCATTATGTAAAAATAATGTGCGAATGTTAAAGGAGAGAACAAGTTTTGCATTTTAAATAGTATAGATAAAATGCAGCTACATTCAATAATTTGCTACTATAATTGAAAATATGCGTGCGTGCGTGTGTATATATACATATATACGTATAAAATGAAAGGTGAAAGATTTTTATTTTGTTTTAAGACATCAAATCACACTGAACACAGCCTGGCCAAAGTTAAACATTTTGAAAGCCCTTTGATATCCATGGCATATGCTTAACTCATAATTAAATGGAGCTTGCTGCTTATCTTTGAAAGGGTCATTCGCATTGCTTTAAAAACGCTATCAAGTAGGGACATAAAGGTATTTCACATCCCCTGTTGCTTTAACTGGAGATGCCATGGATTGAACCCAGAATCTACTACATGCAAAGCAGGCGATCTATCACTAAACTATGTGTTTTATCTGAAGGAAGTATGCTCTAGTGAGAATCATATTGCATACTGTAGTAATTTGCATTTATAAGACATTTTTTCTAGCCTAGCACCCTAAACATTTGTGTTTTGTAATAATATTTTGCATTTCATGTGCCTCTTTGATGCTCAGGTTGTTTGATATTGAATATATAGTTGGCTGACTAACAGTTTTAACATTTTTATACACATTATTATATGCTGAAGCATATGCACTACTGCGCATATGTTTTCCTAAAATAAAGAATCATAGAATAGAATTGTAGAGTTGGAAAGGACTTCAAGGGTCATCTAGTCCAACTCTCTACAATTCAGGAATCCCAATTAAGCATCCATGACAGATGGCCACCCAACCTCTGCTTAAAAGCCTCTAAGGAAGGAGAGTCTACAATCTCCCAAGGGAGTCCATTCCACTGTCTAACAGTTCTTGCTGTCAGAAAGTTCTTCCTGATGTTTAGTCAGAATCTCCTTTCTTGTAACTTGAAGCCATTGGTTCGAGTCTTACCCTCCAGAGCAGGAGAAAACAAGCTTGTTCCCTCTTGCTTGTAACAGGCTTTGAGATACTTGAAGATGGCTACCACATCTCCTCTCAGTCTCCTCTTTCCCAGGCTAAACACACCCATCTTCTTCAACCGTTCCTCATAAGGCTTGGTTTCCAGACCCTTGGTCAACTTGGTTGCCCACCTCTGCACGTATTCCAGCTTGTCAACATCCTTCTTAGATAATAATAATAATAATAATAATTTATTATTTGTACCCCACCCATCTGGCTGGGTTTCCCCAGCCACTCTGGGCGGCTTCCATAGAAACACAAAATACAGTAAAATATCACAGATTAAAAGCTTCCCTGAACAGGGCTACCTTAAGATGTCTTCTAAATGTCAGGTAGTTATTCATCGCTTTGACATCTGATGGGAGGGCGTTCCACAGGGCGGGCGCCACTACCGAGAAGGCCCTCTGCCTGGTTCCCTGTAGCTTTGCTTCTCGCAATGAGGGAACCGCCAGAAGGCCCTCGGCGCTGAACCTCGGCGCTAAGATCCTTCTTAAGAGCACATAAACATGCAACAATACTATACATGCAAAAATACTTATAGATAAAAAATGTGTTGCAGATATAGTTCACCATAAGGCTTGACTCTTTCATCCCTGCTAGCCCTCATTAACAAGGAGAGAGTAGTGTGTAGAATGGCGGCTTCCTATAAGAGACTAACAATATTTAATTCTGCTTGCACAATAATTTAACAAAGGAAAGTTAAACATCAAGTATTTTTCTTTACAAAACATAACAGTGGTATTTGGCTTGTTCTGCTGTTTTCCAAGTAGCCTTTCTTCTCTGCTTGTTATTTTCATTTCACGTTGAATATTAACCTGCGGTCTTGTCTCTTGAAAGTTTGACTCCTATAGGGCATCTGCAACTGAGAAAGAGAAGACTTCTAAATGCTGCCATATAAGCCTTCCAGATGGCTCATCATATACAATGGCTGTTAAAGCTGGATTCTCAATCAAAGAAATGTTATCTGGATTCTGTGAGAAACAAGGCATTAACATAGCTGCAGTAGATTTGTTTCTAATTGGTGGAGACAAGGTACTTAATTTGGTATTCTAAGCATTGCCTGCATGTTCACAGTCTAGCAGACATTTTGTTTTATTTAACAGGATTTGTATACCACTTAGTTTTCAAATCCTACAAGTTGTTTACATAACATATGAAACATACTTTAAAAGTACTGATAAAGTCAGATGTTAAAAACAAGTTCACAAAAGAAAAAATTAAAATATAAATAAATTCAACAGGTTTTAAACTATACATAATAAAATACATATTAAAATACATGTCAGAAAATGTTTGAGTAGGATTGCTTAAACAAAAGTTTTAGCTGACAGTAAAAACAATACTATGAAGGATACCAGAGTATAGGTGCTGACACACCGAAGGATCAGTTTCTTGCATGTGAAGAACAAACATTATGTGGCACTTCTAAAAATGCCAATATCACAGATCAACATGGTTGAATGTGCTTATATGGGGAGATGAGAGAAAGGGAAAAGGGAATAGGGAGGGAAGAGGAAAGCAAGCATTGGAGCAACTGATTCTTCATTGGCCAATAGAAGAATCCAGGTTCCTGGGAGGCAGGGTGTGTAGTCTACCAGGAGACCTTGGTCTCATGCCTCCCATCAGCTCTGCAGTCACAGGAGGATTGGCAGGTGGAGTAGTTACGAATTTCCAAAATCCTTTGTCACTTTCTTTATCTGCATTTATTTCTGATATTGCATGACATTGCTTTTAATAATAATGTTATGTACATTAACACAAAATGAGAACATAATTTTAAAATATATTGCATACATACGCACATACTGTTCTTGTACAATATTTCCCATAATGAGTGGGAGAGGGAGGAAGAGGCAGTTTCTGCACTTGGTTCCTTAGGTGTTAGAAAGGTGTGGCGTTTGCAATCCTCTTCCTCAGCTATTCCCAACAAAGCAGGTAGGCATGAGGAATCACCTTGAAATATGAATATATATGTATTCCACAAAATCTCAGAAAAGTCCTAAGTAGTAGTTTGCACTGTACTGAAAGTAAGGCTGTTTCCCGTTTTTGATAGATTAATTTCCCCCCTAAATACCATTTCTATTACCATGTTCTTCTGTTCCTTCTATGGTTGTAGCCACTTGTATTGCATCAGGACAGCAGCATTCTGGATTCTCGGGCTCTTCGTTTAGAAAAGAGAACTTTATTTCGGTAAGGGAAAAACCTCCTTCTCCTGTGGCTTTTAAAGTTGATAGCACATTGTGTCCCATTTCTCTGCCTGAGGCAGAACAGGAGCATGAAATCTCGTGAGATACCACTGAAATCTCACAAGATCTTGTGTGCTCTGTGAGATCTCACAAGATTTCGGTGAGAGATCTCACCGGAAGCTGGCGCCACTGCCAGCGCTGCTTCTCCACCAGCGGCAGGGCAGGCAAGGCAGCAGAGTTCATTTGGTTTTCAGCTTCTTCGACAGAAGCTACTCTGGATGTTGTACCAGAACAGCACCTTTGGGGCAATTGCTGCAGAGACAATAATTGCAGTCTTTCTCAAGAACGCAAAGGGTGCAGTAGATCTGTAAAACTGATGCGCCTATAAGTGAAGCTACACTGAACAAAATACATTGTTCACAGCTTCTCATGTATTCAGATACCCTAACATGATTGCAGAATTCTTATATGTTCTGAATGGCTTTTAATGGCAAAGACTTACTGAATGTTTTCATATATTTTAGGTTGGATCTCATTCCTATCAATAGATCTGTTGGCTTAAAAGCTAAACCTACCAAACCAGTAACAGAAGTCCTTCGACCAGTGGTTGCAAAATATGGTTTAAATCTTAATAATCTTGTGGCAAGGCTAGTAAGTAATTTATTAGAATATGTTTAAAATCTTTAGCTTTGCTTATCTGCAGAAGAATATACAGGTTTTTTATAGCATATTTGTAATACCTTTAATATAGGAAGCACCATATATTGAAGTACAAATAATACAGTCAACGTATTTCATTCCGGGTTTTTTTTTAGAAAAACAAAACACCTATTTGTCAGTTACTTTGATCCCACTTAATATACAAGATTTTTAAGCTTATTTGGGACTCCATTATCCTTTACTTCTGAACTCTCTTTTTCTATTACTGATATATGTTTGAAGACTCTAGATGCATGTGTGCATTTACTTTTGCGGTTATCAAATCCGAAAGAATAGAAAGTAAAGGTAGATAGCAATAATATGTGTGTTAACACTATTATTCATGCGAGACACCCTATTAAATACCTCTTCTCCTGAAACATGAATAGCTTTGTTTTAGGATATGATCTCTTATCTTCAGATCTGTCTGAGTCCAAAAAAGGTAGGACGATGGTCTTCACAGCCCAGTAAACCTGGGCTGATCAGGACTGTATTGCCATGAAACATACAACAATTAAAGATTTATAGGGCAGCTAATCTAACTGCACTTCCGGCAGCGTGGTTCAAACTTAAGAGGACATACAAATCTCTGATATATTTAAAAAAGAATCAGGTTCAAAGGGAAGCATGGCAATGCTTAATAGAAGCCTCCTTGAGGAGAGATTCACCCACCTTTTGGAGAGTAGTTTCAAAAGAATGGTAAAGCACCCCATCTGAAGTGGAATATGCTATCCGTCTGGGGTCTGGGAAACAAATTTCCATTCTCTATATCCAAGCAACCAACCCAAAATCACAAGCAGTGCTAGCCCAGAATGGCCCTCAGTTACTATAGAGCAGGGGTGCCCAAACTTTTTTCAAAGAGGGCCAGATTTGATGAAGTGAACGTGTGTGAGGGCCGACCAGAGTTGCTGAGCTTTTTTTAGGATTTTACCCCAGGACATATACTGCCATGGGGGGCTGAATTAAATCGGCTGGCAGGCCGGATTAGACCCCCGAAATAGACTTTGGACATGCCTGCTATAGAGGAAGTGTGTCAGTTTACTGTAAATCTCAAACAAGGCAAAGTCCTAGGGTAGATAATATTCCTTCTGAGCTATTTAAAGCCAGCGTTGAATAGTGGGCCCAACTGCTAGTCGCCTTGTTTACCAGCATCGATCAGTCAGCAATTATTCCTGACAATTGGGGATTAGCAGTTATCATACCACAATATAAGAAAGGGAATAGATCTGAACCATCTAATTATAGACCGATTAGTCTTTAAAGTATAATTAGTAAACTAGACGCTGCCCACCTCTGTAATAAACTAGTGGATTGGATGAATCAGGAAGACATTCTAGCAGAGGCACCAGCAGGATTTATGGTGGAGCTGTCAACCATAGATCAAGGACTTGTGCTCCAACATGATAACAGAATAAATGATGCTAGGAGGGAACTGCAGTCCAAGAAAGGAAAAGAACACCTAGGTAGTTTAAATGAATCCACATCTCCAGGGCCTGATGAGCTGCACCCAAAGGTACAAAAAGAGCTTGTGGGTGTGATCTCTCAGCCTCTGTCTATCATCTTTGAGAATTCTTGGAGAACAGGTGAGGTCCCTGCAGACTGGAGGAGGGCAATTCAGAAAGGGAGGAAAAGACGAGCCTGGTAACTTCTGACTGGTCAGCTTGACATTGATACCAGAAAAGGTCCTAGAACTGATAATTAAACGGTTGGTCTGTGAGCACTTAGAAAAGGATACTGTGATTAGTAAGACCCAGCACGGGTTTCCCAAAAACAAGTCATGCCAGATGAGTCTCCAGTGACACAGCTGGATCTTGAAGCACCCCAGACTGCGAACCTGATCTTACCAAGCAGCTTCACCTCTTCACCAAGCAGAACCTTGGTATAACTTACAAATCAGCTTATTAATAATTTCAGATTGCTTTGCCACCATCCTACAGACTGACCTGTCCCAAAAACCAGTCGTTGTCACTGGATTCCATCTTCTCCCAAGCTGGGATCCTTGTTGATGGCTTTTTGGTTATGTTTTAACTCAGATGTTTCCCAGAGTAAAAATCATAGTAACTATGACCTAGATTTTTTACTATCATTATTTTTATTAAGAAAGTTATTACCTGTCCTTCAACAGCAGTTCCCATGCCAATTTAACAGTACAGCCATTTTTTCAATTCTATTTGATATAGTTGGTGGTCAGGTTGCTGAACTGTTCTAGCAATTAATAAAGTTTGCCATGTAAGGAGCTAATCCCCTATATTTTGCATTTTCCCTGGGATTGCCCAACTCAGAGAATGGGTTAGCACAGCAGCTCATAAAATATCAAATTGACTACTCATAAAAGAATCTGTTTAAGGAGCCAAAGCTGGGAGGGCATAACAATTTTATTCTGCTTTGGACAAGTCAGTAATGTGTCAGACTCCTCACCCATTTTGATTCTCACAATTGTTTGAGTAAAACACACTATCAATAGTTACATTAAAATCACACAGAGCCCACTAAAATACATCCAAGCAGTAATACTTCAGGATGATCAAATAAAATGTAAAATAGCTAGCTATTTTTACTTGAGGTGGAATTGCTACTTATAATTAGCTACCCTCCTCCTCACAGACCCCTTTAGCCTTTGGTTTCTAGAGGTTAAATAGCTTCCTGGGCCGCTCTCCATAGAGCCACCAGGTGGACACAATAACTTCTCACAGGGAGATGCTCCAGCAGGTAAATGAAGATGGCTTCCCCAGTCTCTAGCTGATAACTTATGTACAGCAATTCTTTGTTATATAGTGAATTTTTAAGACAAGAACTTAAAATTAGTTTGTTTTATCAAAATTTGACCACAGAATGGTGAACAGGAACCATTAGATCTTGGTGTTCCCATCTCTAATCTTGATGGACAACGGGTTATTCTAGATGAAAGGCAACCAAAAAAAGGAAAAGGTAAGCAGTTCTGAAATGGTTATTTCTGATTCGTCTACTGCTTTCTTCACTTCACATTCCTAGAAATACAGCCTTGGCCACCCTTCAGCTGTTTTAGAACTAGTGCTTTTTTCTAGAAAAGTAGGTGCCGGTACTCACCTATTTACATTTAGGTGAGTACAGTAATTACATTTAGTTGTTACAGTAAGTGTCACACTTTTTATCCAAATAAAGAATAAAAAGTGCAGGAATGTTTGAAACCTGCAAGCAGAAACCTGGAATTTTATTAGCACTGTATCAGAGGGGTATTTTAGAACTCTGGTTTTTGTATTTGGCTGCTTTCTCTGTTCTGAACAGGGATCCTTGCTTTGGTGGCCAAAGATTGGGTTAGGGAATTGTAAGGTGGGAAATCTGAACGCTACTATAGTCAGTGTGTGGAGCAGAAAGTGGCAAGGCAGTGGGAATGTTTCAGGTAAGGAAGTTCAGTCAAATGAGAGCTGTTCCTTTTCTCACAATATTCTGTAGTTTTTGGCAGTCAGCCCTGGCTGTGAAGCATCTGGTGCGGATTTCTTGGTCAATAAGACATCAGGCACCCAGGGCTTGATCCTGGATGGGCAACCCGGTATGGTTTGTGTGATTGAGACTTGCTTCTTAGATGAGGTAGAAAGGATTAATCTGTCCCATCTTTGTCTACCAGGTTTCCTATTGCAGCAGCAAGCTAACATTGGCAGGGAGATGGAACGTTAGTAATCTGCTGTGAATCCACCTCTTTGTCTAGGCCCTTTCTGGCAAGCTCTATTAAAATAAATAAATCTTGGCATCAGATAGTATCTCCCTGACCAAGCTTACAGAGCTGATTTCATTGACCAAGCCTGCATGGGAACCATGGGCCTGTCTTAATACAGTGGTGCCCCGCAAGACGGAAAACTCGCTAGACGAAAGAGTTTTCCGTTTTGGAGGTGCTTCGCAAAACGAATCTCCTATGGGCTTGCTTCGCAAGACGACAATGTCTTGCGAGTTCCTGCTGGTTTCTTTCCCCTCCCCCCTTTTTCTAAGCCGCTAAGCCGCTTATCAGCTGATCCGATCAGCAGATAAGCCGCTAATAGTGCTAATAGCGCTAATCCGCTAATCCTTCAATGGGCTTGCTTCGCAAGACGAAAAAACCGCTAGACGAAGAGAATCACGGAACGGATTCTTTTCATCTTGTGAGGCACCACTGTACTGGGTCCCACCCATATTGTACCATATATGTATATACAGCATAAGCATATGTGCATGTATAGATTGGGGGAGTTTAGCATAACTCCTTTGTCATGAATATGGATTTTCTGTAGCCTCTATTTGCAGGGAGAGGGGTTGCTATTAAAATAGTCTACCCCTGGAGACGGAAGGATCCAGATGGATTCCTGACAGTTCTGGAGGTGTTTCCTAGTGCCAGAAATGGGTAAATGATCAAAATAGTTGACATTATAAAGCTATAGCACTTTCTCCTACTCGTTAGAGGCAATAGTTTCCTGTGGACCAGGGAGAAGGGATGGTAGCTAATGTGATACTAGAAGAAGGCATGCAACATGTCTGATGAGACTTAGGTTAGAGCCTATTGCATTGCAGTAATAGTGGGATAGTTTCAACTAATATGCTTTTCCACCTTTAGAAATGTCTTGTTAGCAACACTTTGAGTGAAGATTAATTGGGCAAAACTAAAATCAAAGTTGTAATTAATTTTCTCCTCCTCCTCTGAAGGAATTACTTATATTTATGCACTCTTCAGGCATGGACATTAGTATGTTTATAGATTTAAATGCATGCCTTTAAAAAATCTAAATAATGTAAGGCAGAGGTTTTCAACCTTTTTGGGTCCATGACTTCCTTGACCAACTACATTATTTCTGTGGCACCCCGTGGGGCTCAGGAGCCCAGTTATGTCACTCCTTGCCTGCAGAGCTGGCAGCCCCTCACCCCTTTTTGAACACCCTCCCTTGTGGAGTGTTCCCTCCGCCTCCTCGCTCCTCTCCTCTCCTTGGGAGTCCTCTGGGCAGCCACTGCTGCCGCCCCTGGTCTCTGAGTGCCCCCCCGCCCCAAAGACAGGTGTCTCCTTGCACTGCCCCACAGGGGCCTGAGAAGCACCCCTGTCCAGCCCCAGAGCCCTATTCTCCTGGGAAGCTTGTAGCCAGGGCTGTTGCAGCAAATAGCTGTGCAAGCCTTTAGGAGGCAGAGATGCAAGAGGGCATCTGAGAAGGGAGAGAGGGAAAGAGGGACAGAGGCTAGTGTTGCCTGCGGCACCCCTGACCATCAATCAAGGCACCCCTGGTTGCCACGGCACACTGGTTGAAAACCACTGATGTAAGGGAATATGCTATCATTTACAAGTATTCCCATAAAAATATTTCCAAGGGTGATATCCAACTAAGTCATAGTAGACCCATTGAAATCAGTGGACTTCAATTATGTAAGGTCAGTGTTTCATTGAGCCTACTCTGAGTATGCCTAGCAGTAGGTTTCACCTGAAGTAAAGCTAGAATTGGCTTGAGTACAACATAGCATTTAATCCACACTACAGTCACATTACTGAATGTTTTTCCTAATCAAATATTTCTAGTCACCCACCTTTGGCTGTGGGGAGAGCTTTTCAGATATTTAAATTGCATTTAAAATTAACATGAAATGCTTTTTAGTTGTGTTTTGCTAAATGCAAATCAAATAAATGTGCTTAATCAGATCTCTAGGGTAGTGGAAACATTTCCCCAATACAAAATTTCCCATAAAACCCACATCACTGTCTTCGTGTTTGCTCAGTGCAGATCACTGGAGCTATTCTAGGTAGGAAGGAGCCTATTCTATCTTGGTCTGATGGGGAGGTATTATTGCTAACCTGCTGTGACCAATTTGCACAACACTGTGCAGCTAAAATTGCTGGTATTCATTCCTATTTGGAGTACAGGTTAATTGCTGAGTCTGTGGATGTACCTGATACATCTGCTTTTTCTGTTTGTTCCTTGGAGGTTTGTGTTTGACCATTTACACTTCTGGTCCATTCTTGGCTAATTTTGGTGGAGAGGAATGGCCAGATGGAACATTTAGTGCTTGAGAGTAAGGTTACATTAACCTTGAAAGAGCCAATAATAAGATGCTATATCCCATCATCCTGGGTAGCTGTAGAACTTTGGGCAAGGGGCTCAAGATTATACAGTTGTACCTCGGAAGTCGAACGGAATCCGTTCCAGAATTCCGTTCGACTTCCAAAACATTTGGAAACCAAGGTGTGGCTTCTGAACATTTTGCAGCCAGTTGGAAGCCGTGAAACCTGCACCAGATGTTTGGGTTCCAAAGAACATTCACAGAGTGGAATACTCACTTCCAGGTTTGCAGCGTTCAGGAGCCAAAACGTTCGAGTCACAAGGCATTTGATTTCCAAGACTGTATGTTCTTTCTAGATGCAGACCTGGTTTTGGTACTGAAACTGCCTTTGTTGCGCTAGTGGACAGCTTGTATTAGGAATCGGACAGGGGGAGTGTGTTCCTTTTAGTTTTGCTGGTCCTTTCAGCAACTTTTGATCTGATAAACTATGATATCCTTCTAGACTGCTTTGACAGATTTGACTTGTGGGCACTGTTTGGTGTTGGTTCCAGTGCAAACTGGAGGGCAGATCCCAGAAGGGACTTGCTCATTTGAGTTCCATCATGTTCCCCATGCTCCACTTGGAGAGGCCTGCATGACATCTGTAAGAAACCCCTGGGAGAGGTTGTCCGTAGTGTTGGAGAATAGTGTCATCACTATGCAGTTCACATCCAGTTCTATTTCTCTTTTCCATCAGGCACTTGGGAGTCAATTGAAACTCTAAACCAGTGTTTGGAGGCTGTGATGTGATAAGACTTAATTCAGGCAAGACACAGGTGGTTTGGGTCAATGGGAAAGCCAATCTGAGAATAGATATTCAGCCTGTTACAGAACATAGTGCTCCCTCTGAAAGCTCAGGTTTATAGTTTGGGCATGCTACTGGACTCAGATTGTGACTGTGGCTAATAAGCTTTGACTAGGGTACCAACTTTCTGGAGAAAGCAGATCTGGCCACTATTATACATTCTTTGGTTGCACTTTGCAAGGGAAATCTATTTTGAAGATTATTTGTAAACATCAGCGGGTTTACTGTGTTGTTGGTAGTCTGTTAACAGGACCCCTTATTGGGATCTTGGGACTCCATTGCTGCGCATTGACTCCCTGTATGTTTTTGAGCCCAGTTCAAATAGCTGGCTGTTACTTTGAAACCCCTGAATAGTTTGGGTGCAGGATATCTGAAGGATCACCTACTCCCACTCTCATGATAGTAAGATCTTATGCTCTGGGTCTTTTCACCATCCGAGCTGTACTTGATGAGTACCTGGGACACGACTTTCCCTGTAGTAGTCCCTAGCTCTGGCATTCCCTCTCTCAGAGGAATGCTTAGGCCCTTCCCTCCTAGTCATCAGAAAGTTTGTTAATGCTGCATAGATGTGCTTTTCATGCTGTCTGAACACCAGTATTTTGTTCCGTGTTGTTTGTTTAGATGATGTTGCTGGTTTTAGTTTGTTGTTTTAAAATGTTCTGTTATGTCTGTGAACAACTATGGGGCTGTGAAACTGTGTGGGTGTGCATTTTTCTCAGAAAGGGGAGGTTTATTTGCACAGCTTGACATATCCCACCCCCTTCTATGGCTTTTAGTCACACTGGCTAGCTGTGCCCCTTTGATAATGAATGTATTAGCAACATCCCCAATTTCTACACATTTTCAGCTGATATGTGGAGGGCCCATATGCATTTATCTAGGGATGGATGGATCAGTCAGTTTTGTAAGTACATTTTAATGCAATTTTGGCATCTATTTATAGCAGAGAACTACAGTGCAAAATCTGGGGAACTGCAAAGGCCAAATGATAGCTGCATTCCAATCTTCGTATTAGTTAAGCCACTTCACTCAACATACAGATCACATGAAATCATTGCATCAATGTGGATGCAGAACCCCTTTACATGCTGGTTGCATACACGGGGGAATGAGCCCACACAGCCCCACAACACTCTTCACTTTGTCTTTCAATGTGGGACCGAGTTTGTCTGAACCTTCCTCGGGGATGTTTGTGATCATTGGACTGAAACTGGCACCTTTGCTTCAGGTGCCTCCACTTTTCCACTGAGAGGTAGGGCTGAAAGCACCTAGTGCTCAGACAGATTTAGGGTCCTAAACGTCTTCCTCAAACTCCCTTTGTACCCCGTAAAGGTATAGGTAAAGAACCCCTGACAGTTAAGTCCAGTCGCAAACGGACTCTGGGGTTGAGGCACTCATCTTGTTTTACTGACCAAGGGAGCCGACGTTTGTCTACAGACAGTTTTTCCATGTCATGTGGCCAGCATGACTAAGCTGCTTCTGGCGAAACCAGAACAGCTCACGGAAACGCCATTACCTTCCCGCCAGAGCGGTACCTATTTATCTACTTGCACTTTGACATGCTTTCAAACTGCTAGGTTGGCAGGAGCAGGGACCGAGCAACGGGAGCTCACCCCGTCACAGGGATTCGAACCACCGACCTTCAAGTCGGCAAGCCCTAGGCTCAGTGGTTTAGACCACAACGCCACCCGCGTCCCTATTTTGTACCCTGTAGGGAAATCCAAATCCTCTGTGGTAAGTGGTTGCCTACATTAGAAAACCCAGAACTGAGTAGCTCAACAGACTGTTTCTGAAAAAGACTCTGGGTAGAAGAAGGAGCACCAGTTCTACTTCTTTGGTTCCTGCTGCTCTGCCCCATAAATAAAAGTTTGGAAAGAGAACACTAGCTGGGTTGGAAATAAAATCAAAGTATATCTTACTGAATAGGAACCAAAATAATAGAAGTTTGAAGTCTTGTAGCACCTCACATAAAGGGAGGCAGCTAGCCAGCAAGAAATCCAGGATAGACAAGGTCCAGCACAATTGTTATACCCCATCCTGGGACCCCAGTGAAGGGTGGGTAAGAAATCGAAATAATAATCATAGTAATTTCTATCTTAGTTTATGACACTCATTCAAATTGATCCAGGCCACTGAAATAGCAGTCATGAAAGTCACTGGGGATATCCTCCAGAAAATGGTAAAATCCAGTAAACTTTTCTCTCCCCAAATTCTTGGTCATAAACTAGTATGATTTAAATACGTTTGTTACAGAAAAAAACACCAGGTTTTGTAATTATTATTTTTAAAATCTCTGTCATTCACAGACCAGGGAAAGGGGGCACCATTAAAACACAGCACAGCTATAACTCCTAATGCAAGATATCAAGCACCTACAGTAAGTTCCTTGAAATTATTTGTCACTCCAATTATTCCCAGGTTTTGATTTATTTCCCAGATTGGAAATTGTGGATGAAAAGAATGTCCCAAATGTTTAATGGCATTGGCTTAGTGTTTGTTTCGGCTGATTATGTCTTGCCTTTCACGTATGTAAGGGCTTTGTTTTGTTGCTTTCACCAGTGCATGCCCCTGTCTTCTGTTCTCTGTCCTTGAGGACCAAAACACATGCTATATGCAGTTACATGTACCTCCCCACATTTTTCCCCATGCAAAGCATCTAAAGGGGGCTGCAGTTGTGAGTGAAACATCACAAGCTGATGAGAATGCTTATCCCTGTCACCTTGAACTGTTTCCCCACTCAAATCATCCCTGGCTGCTCTTCCCCACAGAGAGCTGGAAAATAACTACGAAAGAAAGGGTTAAAGCAACTCTCCTCCCGCGCACCCCAACCAGTGCTCTGCTCAAAGTCACAGTCTCCACAGATTTTCATGGGGGCAAAGAGAGACGTTGCTGGGTGAAAGTTACATGCAACTATATATAATAAAATGGAGTTTGGTCCAAAGACAGACATAAACTCTACAGTTCAAAATGAGCATGTTGCTTTTTTTGTATGTAGATGTAATTCTTTTTTCTCTTCTCTTTTTGTTTGTGGTTTACTGAAAATGATTGTACTATGTTTAATCACAACTCTGTGCACAAAATAATTGTTATTTATCGACAATTTATTGCATCCGTTTTGTAGTATTATGTAAAAGTAAGTAGCCCTTTAACTTTCCTTCTAATACAGGGAGAGGGAAGAACTCTAGGAAAGTCTAATTCTATTAAAATAAAAGGAGAAAGTGGAAAAAGCTCTAGGGATGTCCATCTAGCAAACAGAGAAGAATGTATTGCACAGACGGGGAAAATAAAAAGTCAGAAAATTAATTTGGACGAAGCAGAGGGTATGTCACTTTTTTAGTATATGCAGTAGAATTAGTTTTTAAACCAAACATTTGTAAACAGTGGTATTAGTTCATTTTATAATTGAAGAAAACAGGTTGTATTATAAATTTCAGCAATGTGGTGATGTTACTAATAAATTAATCTAACCTACTCTAGAATTACCTTTAATTGTAGGCAAAGGCTTCTGGAATGCCTGTGAAGGAATGCGCTCCCAGCAGCCAAATTGAAAACAGCAGTACTAACTAAAGGAGAACATAGAAATAGTGCCACCCACTCGCCCAGTAGTATCTATGGCAACATTACCAGCGCTCACAAATCACAGAACAGCATGGCCACAATGCCCCCACATTAGCAGTGCAGGGGGCGGAGCAAAGGGATGTGGGAACTTTCCATGAGATGACCCCACCCCAGCCTACGCTCTTGTGAGAAGGGGTCTGAATAATAAACATCCAGAGTTCCTGAGGGAAAGGAGCCACTTGCCGATGGAGCAAAGCTGTATTTAAAAAACCCACCATCCTTTTGCCAGTGCTGCGGATGGAGGAACCAGGACAAGCAACACGCCATGGTTGCACAGAGCTCTGAGATGGGAAAAGGTTTGGGGAGGGTTGAGTCCTGCTATGTTTCACCATTTGCATATCAGAGAGAAAAGAGGCAGCACACAGAACTGGCACAGCACAGAGCAGCTCTCTGGCCATTTAGCCACGACAGGCAGAAGGACACATCATGAGGCATTTGCCTTTCCACAGCCAGCAGTCCATAGTCCCAGCCATGCACACCAGCGGGGCAGGTCTAGCCCAAGCGAACAGCACAGTAGATGCCCAGTTTGAATCCTAAATGTGATCTCCCACCGGAAGAGTGTAGATCACCCCACACAGAAGCACAATGAGGGAGTACATAGGCTCTGAGAATCAGAGGAGCACTGCACCAGCCTGTTGTCATTTGCCTGATAGGCAGTGCTTACAGGATAGTGCCCTAACAATAATGGACAGGTTTTGAAAGGTAGACACATGGTGGGGGTTGCCAACTTTCTTGCCCTGGCAGGAGTCACATGCCTTTGAAAGTTCAATGACAGACAGCAGTTAGCAGGCATCATTCACTCGATGGCTTGTTCACCCTCCTTCACTGATGCAACAGCATCCTTGAAATAGCTTGCGAAGATGCAGGATCCCAACTGGAACATAAAGCTTAGCAACCGCACAGAGGAACAGTATTATTTTTAATTTTTAATTTTGTAAAATTTGGGAGCTGGGATAGTCTACAAATATTTTTATAAATAAATAAACAGCTAGAACCACAGTGGGAACCACACGTAGCATTAGGAATAAGAACCACCCTTACTTCTGCAACTGTTGAACATCTACCTGTGCAGAGCCAAGAGCAACACAGGAACAGTGATGAGCAATGGTCAGCAGGAGTATCCACATAGTCCCTGGACCGAGATGCCCATCTCTCAGCCTCCCGCACCCCTTAGGAGAGAGACTGTAGTAAATGAGCCAATATTTATCCCTTCCCATAAGGAGTTGCAATGAAACTCATTACAGTGACTGCTTGTTCTGTTCTGTGTGGTTTATTTGTGCTCCTGAAAATGTTTGATCAGCATTCCACCAACAGATCACTTACCTGCTTGTAGAATGGCTGCCAGCTCTTCCTACCCTTTCTGCACAGTGCATGCTTTACCCAGTGTGAAAGGCAGTGTTGAAGGAGGAAGGAATGGCTAGTCAATACAATTTAGCCAGTACCCAGTGGACAATACCAAAGGCAGAGGGAAGGACATGGAAGGAATTTGAAGCATTCATACTTGGAAGTATGGTATCGTTTGCTTACCTGGGTGCCCTGCACTGCCCATTCTGAAAAGAGAAACGTTAGCAACCTGTTCTTCCCATATATATTCTGCGGTGAAACCGTGCAAAGTGTTCCTTTTTGTGCAAAATCTCTTTTCTGTATAATTGCCATGTCACTAACTGATCAAGAGCACTAAGCACCCACAACTTGAGGCCTAAAGACCTAAAGCCCCATGCCATGCCGTTTGCGTTACGGCACATTGTCAGGGGTTTAAATGCTGCTGTGAGTGTTCTGTAATTGGGTTCACATTTGTAATCCACCAAGAATGAGACTGAACATTAAAAGAACTGCACATAATTGTTTTTTGACTGACTAGTATAAAAGTTGTAAAGCCCAACCTGATCTAAACTAGCTTTTTTTCATCCCTAGTTGTTTTTGGAAATGGCTGGAAAGTAATAGCCCCTTGACTCTGTAATATCTCTTGTGTGCACCTGGCCTGTTAACATTATCACAGTGTGGGTGCGTGTGGCTCTATTATGCCCACTTTGCTCCTCTCCTAGCATGAACAGGCGCAACAAACCAAGGTTTCCTGTGTCATCCAAACCAGAACTGTAGTTTGCTTTCCCTTAAATGTACAAAATAATTAGCAAACCAAGAACAAACCTTGGAGTTAGGTTTCAATCTAAGCCTATTCCTCACTGAGAAAATGTGATGGCCGCATAGACATAGAGCATTACATTATGCCAGTGTGTCCAACATAACCCAGATACCAGTGTGATGTTACTGGCAAAGCAGACGTTTCAAATCCTAAGGTCTCCTAGATGATGAAAACTGAGCATAGAATTCTGTGCTAAAATATAGTGACATTTCATCATCTGCAACTAGGAATATTTCAGTTCCTTAAGGGCCCCCATTAGTTGCCAGGCAGGACCCTACTTGTAGCCGGCTCAAGCAGACTATGAACAAAGCTGTTTATGCCCCAGTGTGCCTGGCAGGAAAGCCTGTTCCTGATGGAAATGGACATAATTAGCATAGCATTTCTGCTAGGTGTGTTGGCATATGTGGGCCCTGTTCCCTCCTTGGCAATAACTACCCTCTGCTGAGGAGCTGGATTCCTTACCTCTCATTTCCCCTGCCCTAGGCAATTGGGGGGAAGGCAGAGGAAGGTGGAGAATGTGTCAGCAAAGATGGCAGCACACCCTTCATGCCTCCGCAAGTGTTTTTAGCACATGAGCTTGGTGTGCACACTGAATGTTTCTCTCTCTTTTTTGCATGCACTCACTTAAAGGATCACACCTGCTTCACGGTGACCCAAGGGGTGCTCACACATACCATCTCCTACATGCAATAAAGATGCCTGGTCCTGGCTTCAAAGCGCCTGGTTCTTTTTTGCAGCAGCAGTGGCAGCAGCATGCCTGGTGGGGCAATGGGCGATGCCTTATGTACATGCAACTGCTAGTCTGTGAATGCCAGTTGCATGAGGCAACAATGGGCAGATTCAGAGTTCTGCTTTTGGCATGTGGAAGTGGTTTCTGGATTCCAGAGAGTGCTGCTCATTTGTGAAACTTGCCTGGGTCCTGGGCAGATGAGGCTATAACTTTCTATCCATCTCCTACTGCGGTTAGAATTGGTATTCACATGAAATGCCTATGTGTCACACTGTGCATTTTTTCTTCACATTTCCCCCCCTATTTGTGTTCAGATTCAGCAGGTGGATATGTTTTCCCCCCCTGTAACCAGTGGAGAAAAGCAATCCTCATTCTTTCTCAATGTATTTAATACAAGCAGGGTGAAATGGCATCTTTCATATGAAATATTACAAGTGGCAGGTATAAAATGAAAAACTGGTACCAGGAAAAAATATGCTACTACATGCACCTATTAAAATCATCAGAGATTTAGGATTACTATTGTCTTTTAATGTTACTTGTAAACTTTAGTTTTATTTATAATGTTATAGGAGTTTCAGCTCAGAAAGTGGGCAGATGTTTTAGATTTTGTTGTTTTTTCAGTGTTGTTGGTAAATGGTGGCTGAATCAAATGTGTCTAGTTAAGAAAAAAAATGATTGTGTGGTGTCATGAAATTTTGCAGTATTGACTAATGGGTCTATTCTGGGTTTCTTGCAATAGAGTTTTTTGAACTTATATCAAAAGTGCAAAGTAACAGAGCGGATGACCAGCGAGGGCTGCTGAGAAAAGAAGACTTGGTTCTGCCTGATTTTCTTCACTTGCCTTCCTGTGGGACTAGGCCTTCTTCATCTACGCCCGAAGGGTCTAAAGGCTGCAACAAGAGAATTGCACATCCTGATGTCAAGGACAAATGCATACAGTTAAGTGGCAAAGTGGACGTCATGAAAAACAGTAGTGAAAGCTCCGCAGTCAAAATGGCTTATTCTGGAAGCAAGCAAAAACCAGCTGTGCTGGCAACTTGCAGCAGCCAGAAGACTTGCAGTGTTCCTTTTGGTGCCCCACTGTCTCCGATTCCGCTTTCGCAGGATGCCACCGTATGGAAAAGGCAATCAAAAGAACTGCAGGCTGAAAGCATACAAACTGTTGAGGATGAGAACGTAGCAGACTTGACTCTGGTGGCTGAGGGAGACATTAACAGCCCTAACAGTACGTTGCTGCCATCTCCACCCTCTTCTTCAGACAAAAACACTCTTGCAGGAGCCAAGTATCCACCTCCCGTGTCACTAACAGATAATCAGGAAAAAACTACCCATGAGAAATCCAAATCAGGTATTTCCAGATTTTAAATGTCTTTAATAAGAAATGATTCCCCATTACATTTGTTTCAGCACTTGTTGCATCTGTTTACAACATGCAGAAAAGTGCAACTGAAGCCTGTCTTTAGGGCATGTACAGACCGTAGTTCTGAGGGGTAGCACACAATTTGGCCTCTGTGACCCTTGTCTACATCCCACTCTGGCCCCTCCTGCCTGTCCACACTGCGGACAGCTGCAAGTTCCAGACCAGCCAGCCTGAGCTGCAGGCTGCTTTAAGTACACAAACTCCAAATTGAGAACAGATGTGGTATCACTTGTTTGGCTGTGCACTCATAAAAAGCCTCAACGACCATTTTGCATGTTGGAAATAAATACATTTTTGTTTGGAAGAGCCTTGCAAAACATAGTTTTTCCATTTAAACCTCCAAGACACACTTTTCACGCATATGCATGCATTATTTGCTGTCGTTTCCTCTTTGTGCTGTATACCGTTATAAAGACTTGAAGAGGAAAGGGAAAGCGCAGCCTGGTTCCCACATTTCTGCTGGAAGTCCTGGGCACGTCCTCGCGAAGCACATGCAGACAACTTTTTATAGATGCTCATCTCTAAGACACATGCAAATACCAGATGAGGATCACATGTAACATGTTCCCCCTGGACCACCCTTGAGGTTGCTCATGCCAGTGGTGGGCAGGGCCAGAGGCAAAGTGGGCAGAGCAGCTAGTGTAAATTTTACCAAGAGGCTGATTTTACACATACACACATCTCCACCCTCCATCTAGGCAGCCAAGAAGCATTATCAGAATTCAAGGACACAAAGCAGCCAGACAAGAACACTCAAAGAAGGTGCAAAGTGTAATAATAATAATAATAATTTATTATTTATACCCCGCCCATCTGGCTGAGTTTCCCCAGCCACTCTGGGCGGCTCCCAATCAGTGTTAAAAACAGTACAGCGTTACATATTAAAAACTTCCCTGAACAGGGCTGCCTTAAGATGTCTTCTGAATGTCAGGTAATTATTTATCTCTTTGACATCTGATGGGAGGGCGTTCCACAGGGCGGGCGCCACTACCCAGAAGGCCCTCTGTCTGGTTCCCTGTAGCCTCACTTCTCGCAATGAGGGAACCGCCAGAAGCCCTCGGCGCTGGATCTCAGTGTCCGGGCAGAATGATGGGGGTGGAGACGCTCCTTCAGGTATACAGGACCGAGGCCGTTTAGGGCTTTAAAGGTCAGCACCAACACTTTATTTCGTGCTCGGAAACGTGTAGGGCTGGGGAAGGGTGCGGAGGAGGGGGAGACGGGGGGTGGCCAGAAAGGGAGGCCTGGATGGATATGTCTCCCCATCCCAGATATATAACACCTACCTCTGGGAGAAGATCTATCCCCCCCTCCCCAAAGAGTCCTCCCCAAAGAGTCCACCCCTCTGCACACTCTGAGCAGCAGGCAGATATCAGTATGGGCAGCTAGATTATCTGCTGGAAGGCACAGAAATTCAGTAATTGCCATATGCCTGGTAAGAATGTGGTGCTGGGCGGGGGAGAAAGTAATCTGCCTACACTGCTTCCTGCTGTCTCCATTGCACATGGGCCCAAGGGCTGGATCACCACCTCTGATGCAACTGACTGTATTTATCTTCATAAATCCAGTACCAAGTAGAATCATGACTTGTAGAATGCAAACACATTCGGTTTGACTGCTTATTTCTTGTTTCTTACCTGTACTTATTTAGTGATTTTCACATGCCTAATTGTCACGTGCTAACAAATGACAGCCAAACTCTTCTGTCCTGCTACTCTGAAAAATCAGAAAAGGTTTATGTCTTTCACAGTGTTTTTATATATGCTACCATAAAAATTATTGAAATTAAACATCAAATGACCTTGTAATTGGCTATGTCCAAATGATAATACATGAAGTGTATTTTGTGGCCTGGTTGTGTACATTTGTGTATATCTATAGTTAGAGCATGTGTGTTTTAAAAGGGGAGTTTACAAGTTAAGACTGTCTTATTTTTAAACTGGAGTTCATATGTGAATATTTTCAAATCTTCAAACTGACCTGTATTTAGTGCATGCCATACCTTCCCGTGAGCTGCAGCTTTTGTTGTTTCTAACTTCTTTTATTCTGTAGCTGCCTTAATGTAGTTTCTGCATATATTTTGTATCTGAGTTCCCACCACTACAAAGAGTAATAAACTCTGTTCTTCGTTAATTCATTTTTTTCT
The DNA here is from genome assembly GCF_965112155.1 of Podarcis liolepis. NCBI lineage: Eukaryota > Metazoa > Chordata > Lepidosauria > Squamata > Lacertidae > Podarcis > Podarcis liolepis. The sequence continues at coordinate 73,853,055 of NC_139564.1, read as the reverse complement.
TATTCAAAAGTATTTAATGTGCAGAAGCAGATCTAAATGCAATTGGGAGACATACCGAAAATCAGTGGGGAACTACCCTCCTCAAAGTAGCTTCTCAATTTATTTCCATGGAGGCAATGCAATCTGAGCTCTCACAGATAGCTTGACCAGGGCCCATGTACCATATTTTTCGCTCTATAAGATGCACCAGACCATAAGACGCACCTAGTTTTTGGAGGAGGAAAACAAGAAAAAAGATATTCTGAATCTCAGAAGCCAGAACAACAAGAGGGATCGCTGAGCAGAGAAAGCAGCGCTCCCTCCTGTTCTGGCTCCTGGGATAGCTGCACAGCCTGCATTCACTCCATAAGACGCACACACATTTCCCCTTACTTTTTAGGAAGGAAAAAGTGAGTCTTATAGAGCAAAAATTACAGTATATTGCATTCTATAGCAAGTCATGAAAACCTCATTATCCATTTAGTGCTTGCAAATTTCTTTCCCCTTTTTGTCTCTTCTGTGAGACTCCTTCAAGTCTCTTGTACCATTGACTCGTATTAAACTCTTTTATAAAACATGCAAAATTGTATACTTGCAAAATGTTGAAAGAATTTGTTCTGTTATATTTGCATTTATAAATGGTGTTGTCCATGTCTCCCAACATCCCTATTTATTTGCTTATTTAAGCCTTTATTTATTTTGCCTTTCGCATACGGCAAGGCAGTGTACAAAACATCTATACTTTAAAGCACAAATTAAATAATAAATTGTGATTCAGGGCAAATTAAAACATAATGTTATGATCCCAGCAAAAGCCTTGAGCATAAGCATATTTTCAAGAGGTGCTAAAACACTTAGCTAAAGGGGGAGGTGGTACTGCCACAGAGAAGGGCCTCCTAGAATCATAGAGTTGGAAGGGACCCCAAGGGTCATCTAGTCCAACCCCCTGCACTGCAGGCATCTCAACTAGATCATGCATAACAGTTGGACATCCAACCTCTGCTTAAAAACCCCCAAGGAACGTCCTTCCACTGTCTAACGGCTTTGTTACTCTTTCTGGTTACTGCCAAATGTACTTCTCCAAAGTGCAGCACAACCAAGAGAATCTCCCCAGCTGTACACAATGAAGGATTGGGGTGGTATGAGAGAAAGCACTTATTAAAGCTCCTTACTAACAGGCAGACTGCCTTGGCATACACGTTAGGTAAAGGTACTTCTGACCGTTAGGTCCAGTCGTGGATGACTCTGGGGTTGCGGCGCTCATCTCGCTTTATTGGCCGAGGGAGCCGGCGTACAGCTTCCGGGTCATGTGGCCAGCATGACTAAGCCGCTTCTGGGGAACCAGAGCAGCGCACGGAAACGTCGTTTACCTTCCTACCGGAGCGGTACCTATTTATCTACTTGCACTTTGACGTGCTTTCAAACTGCTAGGTGGGCAGGAGCAGGGACCAAACAATGGGAGCTCACCCCATTGCAGGGATTCGAACCGCCAACCTGATCAGCAAGCCCCTAGGCTCTGTGGTTTACTTTACTTTATAACAGGGGCAGGGGAGTCTGGGGCCCCCAGGTATTGGACTCAATTGGAGCTCAAATTGTCCTGAAGCTGCTCTTGAAAAGATTTCGACTGCAGGCACTTTCACACTAGTACCTCTGATATCTCTGTTCCAACATAGATGACTTGTAGTTGTTGTTGCTTTATCATGTGCCAGTAGTTCCCATTCTTGAAGTATAATGCCACACAGCTTCATTGTTGCTCTCAGATTGCCCTTTTATTTCTTTGTTCTGGAAATCTTTTTTTTATCAAGCCTCTATAAAAGAGATCCTTGTGGAGGTGGTCGTGAAACATTTGGGTAGTATGACCTGACTAACAGCAGAGGCTTCATAACTATGCCATCTGCACTTGACAGCTTGGCTGTTCTATATTCAGTTTCAACTTTTGATTCACAAGGCAAAAGTGTGAATTTGTTCACCACCTGGTAGAAGTAGCTTCAAATAATTTCTGCTGGGACATATATCTATCTGGAAGGTGGCTGAGATAAAACTGGGGCAGAATTATATAATGCCCCCACCTTGGCTGGTTCTACCAAAGTGAAAGAATTGAGGACATTGGTTTATCTGAAAATAAGAACCCCATTAAGAGATCCTATATTTCAATCTGTTATAAATGAGGAAGATCAAAGGCCCCGTTTGAGGGGGAGGGATTGCTGAGAGATTTCTCCAGTCCCTATAAAAAAGGTAAAGGACCCCTGACAGTTAAGTCCAGTTGCAAACGACTCTGGGGTTGCGGCGCTCATCCCGCTTTACAGGCCAAGGGAACCGGCGTTTGTCCACTCTGCAGACAGTTTTCCCGGGTCATGTGGCCAGCAGGACTAAGCCGCTTCTGGCAAAACCAGAGCAGTGCACGGAAATGCCATCTACCTTCCCGCCGGAGCAGTACCTATTTATCTACTTGCACCTTTGGCGTGCTTTCGAACTGCTAGGTTGGCAGGAGCTGGGACCGAGCAATGGGAGCTCACCCTGTCGCCGGGATTCGAACCGCAACCTTCTGATCGGCAAGCCCAAGAGGCTCTGTGGTTTAAACCACAGCGCCCCCTGTGGGTCTGGGAATTAGAGGAAACAGGTTGTCCTGATCCATTCCAGAGCTAATCACTCTGGTAAACAGGCTACAACAGGAGACAAACAAGGGGAATGTGATTCTTTTAGCTTTTCTGGATCTCTCTAAAAACCAGAAACCTTTGAAGCAATACTCACACTCTGGGCCTGGGAAAAATGGGTGTAACAATGGCGTCCAGGAGCAGGTCGTGTCCATCTCTGAATCTGCCACAGTTGTGGCAGTATTTCTTGATCTAGATTTAATAACTGACGCAAAAGGTTTAGCTGACCTAATTTTTTATTCAGTTGTCCTTGACGTGGGCGGAAGTACAGGATGGCCCCTCAGTCCTCTTTGAACAGGAACAGCTGAGTATGAGACTGGCCCAGAGCAGCAAAAGTCAGACTGAGAAGCTGCAGCAGCATCTGTCTGCAGGATGAAGAGTCAGATGGTACAGGACAGATGCCCACCTGACAGCCAGATCTGAATTTGTTCAGGCAGATACTCAGAGCAGATACTATAGTGAGCATGAATAAAAAACAAAGCAGAAAACAATGGAAAGGCAAATCCTACTAGTCGCCCCCCTCCCCTCCTCCTGAACTTTAGCCAATGCATCTTCTTCATCTTTGCAGTCTCCAGTGGGCTGATGCTGCCAAGAAACATGCAAATTCTTCTCCCCTTTTTCCTTCCCAATGATAGTCCCTCAAAGCAAGCTAGGAGGGGAGAGAGTGAGAGATTGAAAAGGGTTCAGGATTACAAGAGTTAGGCTTGATTCACTTGGGAGGGTGGTGTTGTGTTTTACCGGTACGATACGATACAATAATCTTTATTGTCATTATCCTATATAGAACAACAAAATTGAAAAAAATCTACAGCAGACATTCAAAAATCAACAAGCCTGCTATCCCAGCCTGGTTAGCCCCTTAAAATCTCTGATACCCCATAACTGAATACAATATACTATAGAGACTACCTTACACTGCGTTTAAAACCAAAATCGCATTTGGATAGAAACTGTTTCTCAAGCGGCTAGTCCTAGTCTTTATAACTCTGCACCTTCTTCCAGAAGGCAGAAGCTGAAAGAGATCATTTCCGGGGTGCGCACTATCCTGCACTATCTCTGCAGTTTTCTTATGGCACTTGGAAGCATAGATTTGATCCAAGGTGGGAAGAGTGCACCCAATTATTCTCTCTGCAGTCTTTACAACCCTGGACAGCATTGTTTTTTCCCTGACCCTGCAGCTCCCAAACCACACACAGAGACCATAAGTTAATACACTCTCCACGGTACAATGGTAAACTGCCATCAGAAGGTCCTTGGAGAGATTATTTTTCCGGAGGATTCTCAGAAAATATAACCTCTGCTGTGCTCTCTTCATCAGGTCTTTGCTGTTTTCTCCCCAGGTTAGGTCATCTCTCAACTCCATTCCCAGAAATCGAAACACCGAGACCTGTTCCACACACTTTCTTGCTTTCTCATGACGCACATGATGTTCATCCCACTTGTGTTGATACTGCTAGTTCTGGCCCTTTATTCCAGGCTTTCTCAGGGCAGATTTGTGCCAAGCTTTTTAAGTTGCTGTGTTTTCCTCCTGCCTATCATCTCATGAGCACCAGCTGCACAGTCTTGATATCAGCAAGAGTGGCTTCCTTCCTGCAAAACCTATTTGGCACTTTTTTCTAAACCTTCCTCCTCTGCCTCATCCTTGGCCTTACAGTGAATCTGTGGGAAGAACGTTTTAGCCTCCATTTCACTGATATGTGGTCATAGTAATCCTTATTTTTAGATGCTGCTTCTCAGTGTGCACAGCTCTAAGTATGTTTTCCAATAAATAATGCTTCTATCTGTGTGTTCCCTGAACAGCTACAGGGACAGGCTGAGATTCTCCTGCCTGGGATGACAAAGGAAATAATAATGAACCATAAACATGCAGAGAGAGAAGCAGGAAGAGGGGCAACTGGCAGTAGAACACACAATGGGAGGTGGAAGATCATCAATGGCAGGGGTATTTTAATTCCTTTAATTTCTATCTCTGCACCTCCTTTGCTCCCCAAAGAGCTCTGGTTGACAAACAGAAAAAGGGTAAAAGAATACATGTTTAAAAAATGAAAAAGTATTTAAAATATATACAAAACAATTACAAACATCTAAAAACATTAAACGCATTTAAAGAAACATTTCAAAACAGTCACATACTCTCACAGCCTAATAATTCCAAGGTTGCTGGGTTCTGTATCTTTCAGCCATCAGAGTCCTGGCCTGGGTGAACAGGGACTTTTTAAAATGCCTCTTGAATATTGATAATGAGAAAGATAGAAACAACTCCCCAGGAAGGGCAATTCCACAAATGGGGAGCCACCACTGAGAATATCCTGTCACAAGTTAGCACCCAGCAATTGCAGCCACAACGGGGGATTTCCAAAGTTCGGCACATCAGTGAGTTATTTTCTGATTTAAATCAACCTGTGTAATGTGTCTGAGGAAAAGGCAATGAGGCTGAAATGGCCTCAGGGTCTCACTGCCACAGAAGCCCGCCTTGCACTTCATCAACAGAAACAGGAAGTCTTCACACAGAGGGGCTTAGCTTGGAATGACTATTCCAGCAATGGCAGATGCCCACTGCGTCAAGTAGGGCTACTAGGAGAGGAGGTCACAGGGATGCATGGCGAAGTTATTCTGGTTTCCTCCCGATCCTCCTCTCTTGCAAAGATAATGTGGACACTTAAGAGTTGCAGTTTTACAAATACCTAGCACCCAACGGAACTGATAAAGTATCTTACCTTGGTTCTGAAGGAGTCTCTTTTGTCACAGTGGCGTCTCTGATGGGAAAAACATTATGCCTCCTCCACCTGTTCTTGTTTTCTCCCTGTCCTCCTTTGCAAAAAATCAGTGGGCACTTCTAACTCGGCAGTTGTGCAAATACTTAACAACTTAACTAAATAAATGAGTGTCGTACCTTGGATAATAAGGTGCAATAAAGGCTACATGTGTGGCCTCCACCTCTCCTTAGAGCCACCCTGATCCTCTCCCCCTGGTCTCTCTTTATCCTCTTCCCTTGCAAAGAAACCAAGCATCTGTGAACACTGCAGCAGTACAAGCATCTAAGAAAACAAGAAAATTATACTGTGGTTCAGAAGAGGTTGATGTAGATGGTTGTATTTATTTGCTGAGAGAAGATTACCTGTGTCACCTCCACCTCCTCTGGCAGCCACCCCAATCCTCTACTCCTGCTTCTTATTTCCCTCTTCACCATCTTCTCCTGCAAAGACCAGGGTGCTGTGTGATTAAATAGGGTATTACTTTGGTTCTGTAGAGAACTGCGCAGTCAGCTCAGGGCTGTTGAAGCAGCAAGGCATGGGGTCCAAGCTGTGGGAGTTGGGAGTTGTGTTCCATCTTTGCATCTGTAAATGCATGGGTGATTCCTCCAAATCCCAAGAAAATCAGACCTACACAGTCCTCTCAAGCCGCATGACACTGAGAGGTGGATGTTAAGAAGCTTTCCCCCACAAGGTGTCTCCGGGTCTTCTTTTCATATCTTCTTGTGCAGAAAGTCCATCCAATTATCTTTCAGATTGGCAAAAAGTTTATTGAGCCTACTGTTGAAGTCTGGAATTCCTGGATCATCCATTTCTCAATGGACATGCATAAAGGAGGGAGGACTGGCAGAGCCCCTCTAGGAATGCTTCATTTGTGAGTGTTGCACCTGGAAAGTTCAGGGGCTTTCATGCCTCTTCAGGCTGAAGAATTGACATTTTGATTTTCTATTTATAGAAAATAATTAATTGAGGTTGCAATCCTGTACACGCTTAAGTGGGAGTAAGTCTTGTTAAACTCAACACAGCTTGCTTCTAAGTAGATGTGCATCATCATCATCATCATCATCATTATTATTATTATTATTATTATTATTATTATTATTATTATTATTATTATTACAGTGGTGCCCCGCAAGACGAATGCCTCACAAGACGGAAAACCCGCTAGAAGAAAGGGTTTTGCGGTTTTTGAGCTGCTTCGCAAGACGAATTTCCCTATGGGCTTGCTTTGCAAGACGAAAATGTCTTGCAAGTTTGTTTCCTTTTTCTTAACACCGTTAATACAGTTGCGACTTGACTTCGAGGAGCAACTCATAGAACGCGGTGTGGTAGCCTTTTTTGAGTTTTTTGGTGATTTTTGAAGCTTTTCCAAAACTTTTCCGACACCATGCTTCGCAAGACGAAAAATTCGCTAGACGAAAAAACTCGCAGAACGAATTAATTTTGTCTTGCGAGGCACCACTGTATTATTATTATTATTATTATTATTATTATTATTATTATTATTATTTATTATTTCTATACCACCCTCCATCTGAGAATCATAGGGTAGTTTACAATATATGGATTGTATAAGATTGCACTGTTAAGTCCTAACCAGCAAGGAAGACTGATGAAGCTGTTAGGAAGAGAGAAAATGAGGATGAATTTACAAATGTAGGGGGAGGGAATCATTTCAGAATACTGCAGGTAGGATTATCACATGTTTGAATGTAGAAAGCTCTCTCCAGAGAGGCTCACCTGGTGCCATCATTACATGCCTTTAAGCACTGGGAAAAATATTCCTCTTTACCCAGGTCTTTGGCAATAAATATTCTATAGCTTGTTAAAGCTGTAGGTGGGGTAGGGGGGCAACTGTTACTAAGATTAATTTATTATTATGCTGTCTGTTATTATACTTATTATTATTATTATTATTATTATTATTATTATTTTATTGATGCTGCATAAAATGTGGTACACTGCCTTGGGATCTTTCGATAAAGGGTGATATTAAAAAATCAAATAAAGAACAACAACAAATGGCTGAAATAGCAGAGCAACTTTAAAAAGGCAGTGGTGTAAGAGAAAGGGGGGGAAAGCCTGGCCAAAGCTAAGATTTTGGTGCTGGAAAAGTGTAAGATTCATTGGCAGGAAAGCCTCTGTAAAGCAGCAAACCAAAAAAGGCCCCTTCCTTTTGAGCCATGCTGCTCACCTCTGAAAGTGGCAGTTCACATGCGGCATTCAATGAATGTACAGTCTGTGTTGACAACAGGTGAGCTGCACAAATCAACACATAACGTAAGCACATCACCCAATTTATTGGAAATAGCATGGCTACAATTGTAAATTTCCTGGAAGTAATTGCCCCCACTTCTGACTGCATATATTCCGGCTTATACAAAAGGTCTTCAGTCAAGTGATACACAACCTTTAGCTAGGGAAGGCAGAGAAATTCAATTAGCCTCACATTCAAAGGCAAACCTACCTGATCAGCATTTTCCAGAACAATGCACAACACAAAACGCTGCCGCCCTTCAAAATGGGCACTTCTCTGAATTTTGCAGTGCATTTCCCCAGCCAAGTAATGTGCGCGAAAATTAAGAAATCAGGGTAAAGTTTGCATTTATTAGTGGAAATTGCATACAAAAATGCATTATATAAGGAAGAATTGCTTTGAAAAACGTGTGTATAGGCAAAACTGAATATATGAAGACAAATTTTCACTAAAAAAATTAATGATGATTTTTTTACAAAAACAGATAAATAAATCACAAACTGATACAACAATGTAGAGTGGGAAAATTAGAAACAAACTGAAAGTGACCTACTTGATCATGCCTTTCTTTAGCTCTTCATTAGAAAAGCAAATAATCTTGGAAAGAAGGGTTACCATTTAACCTGCTCATGTAAACGACAAACCCCATCAAAGAAGAGGAAATCTAACCTCTGCTTGGTTATTTCCCTCATTCTCCAATTTATGCTAATCTGTCATAAACAAATTTGAAGGCTTCATCATCACCTCACTCATTTGCTGCAGCAAGGAGAATCCAATAATTTCTCTGGTGTACCAGCAGATGATAGCATTGGTCCTGCTCAGAAAAGTCCTAGAACTGTGCTGTTCCTCTGCTATACCACTGGATGACTTGGAAGAGGGGAAAATAATCAGCCATCAGCCTAGTAAAGGATGAGGGAATGTAAGCCTTGTGGCTGCTTGCGTGCCTATCTCATAATTGAAGACTAACTGGCTTAGGGGTGTGTGATGGGCCTCCCCACAGCCTGCCTGGGTGTGGGGGGCATGGGGAGCCAGGAACAGAACTAGAGGTTGCTCTGGGGCTCTGAACTAAGGTTGTCTGACAGGGCATGAAGAAAGGAAGAACTGCCATGACTGGTGGATGGGGCTTTACATATTTAAATATTGTAATGTTTAAATATGAGGAGCTTGCTGCAGTTCCTTTGCTAACCAATAAATTTGTGGCCTGGTATTCATCCAACATCTTATCTTTTCCTGACTTTTGTGTGCAATAAACTTTCAAAATACAACTTCCCTTGCCCATGCTAAGTCAAAACTAGCTCTGAGATCTGTCAGTCATAGCCCCATCTCTTCTTTTTAACAAATTTGTATTTTACACATTGCAAACAAATGGAAATACAGTAACCATTATCCATTGCCTCCAGACATATACTTACACATTCAGCAATCAAACCTATTACTTAACATAACCCCTCCACTGAGAATATTGAGCAGTTGGTACAAGAAGTTCTTGATTGTTGTCATTAGCATAGTTAAAGAAAGGGGTCCATGTTTGTGGAAGGGTGTCTCTATTCGTTATGCCTTTAATTGCCCTCCTGTGTCTGGTAAGACTCTCAGGCATTGCTGTATCCCAGATATTATTTTCCCATATGCAAGACCATAGCTACGGGGGGCCAGCCAGGCTCCCTCTCAGGGGAAACCTCCAGAGGGGCAAGATTGAGGCTCCCTGCCTCTGTGTGTGTATATGCAAATATGTGGGGTGAAATCAAGGCTAGTTTCACCCCTGCCATGTGTTCAGGGGTATTTCAGTCTGGTTCTTCCATTGCTGAGCTATCGCTAATCGTGCTGCGGTCAGTAAGAAACCTACTAGTTTGCTGTGGCACAGCGTGGAGCCTAAGTCTGTGTTCAAAGACAGTAGGGCTAAGGCAGGACAGATCCTGAAGCTGAGGCTCCAATACTTTGGCCACCTCATGAGAAGAGAAGACTCCCTGGAAAAGACCCTGATGTTGGGAAAGATGGAGGGCACAAGGAGAAGGGGACGACAGAGGACGAGATGGTTGGACAGTGTTCTCGAAGCTGCCAGCATGAGTTTGACCAAACTGCGGGAGGCAGTGGAAGACAGGAGTGCCTGGCATGCTCTGGTCCATGGGGTCACAAAGAGTCGGACATGACTAAACAACGAAAAAGGCAGGATTTGGAGAAAGGGGTTGGCCTGTAATTGGGGTATAATCGAGAATAAAAAGGTAAAGGTAAAGGGATGCCTGACCATTAGGTCCAGTCGTGGCCGACTCTGGGGTTGTGGCGCTCATCTCGCTTTATTGGCCGAGGGAGCTGGTGAACAGCTTCTGAGTCATGTGCCCAGCATGACTAAGCCGCTTCTGGCGAACCAGAGCAGCACAAGGAAACACTGTTTACCTTCCCACCGGAGCGGTATCTATTTATCTACTTGCACTTTGACATGCTTTCAAACTGCTAGGTTGGCAGGAGCAGGGACTGAGCAACGGGAGCTCACCCCGTGGCAGGGATTTGAACCGCCGACCTTCTGATTGGCAAGCCCTAGGCTCTGTGGTTTAACCCACAGCGCCACCAGCGTCCCTCATAATGGAGAATACTCTATTCCAAAAGTTTTTAACTTGGAGGCATTCCCACGCAGCTTTTCCCACCCCCTTCCAACATAAAGAGAAAAGGGAAGGGGTTATTTCCCCCCAGCCAGATTGTACCTGTGCCATCGTGCCACCGGAGGATGGCCCTGAGCGAGACCTCCTGTAAGCAAGCGGAGGAGTAGCCTCATCTCTTATGTGCTTATTTTGCATTATATGGGGAAAGCATTCCCAGACAAAAATGGAGGGCCTGGGACATGAGTCCCCAAGGCTATTTCAGTAACACTGTGCATATCCTGCAAAAGAACAATTCCTTACCAGCTGTAGATGCAGAAGTAATTGAAAAGTCAAGACATAAGAGGCATAAAAACATAAAGTGTATGCAAGTCATACAGTGTTCAGTTGGATCTACTCCAATGTAAGCATGCAATGGGTTCCATATATTACTTGCGGAAGGAATTGTGGGCCCTTTCTGGCTTAAATTTATCCTGAAACTAAGCTGCTAATACTGAGCAGCCTTCTTGACAAGGTGACTTGGCTTTTAAAAGTCCGTTTGTGTCGGTTAATGTTGTATTTGGTAGAAAGGAAAAATGTAGATATGATAAAATAAAAAAGGAGAATTCCCTGGATGACTAGATCCAGGTTTGGAGCAAGTATTCTTTGGAGAGAGAGCCCCAGCAGAGATTTAAAATCAGAAAACACTATGGTCTTAACCCCTCCATGCAATAATTAGAGTTAAGCATGTTGGTTATATGAGGCTGGATATATCCCACATTTTGTTAATTGCCTTCACTCTCAGAAATCTTCAATGATACGTAAGGAACTGGAATGGTGATTTGATTACCAAAGATCTTATACTGTATTATTTGCTTTTATGGCTATGTTTGATTATTCTAATCACATGTTTTCGAATGAGAATCCTGGCCTACTGTGATTCTATTATTTGGAAGTTTGTAAATAATGCATTTATATTTTTATCAATTTTTGTACATATTCCTTACTTTTTCTGCCGTGACAGATGTGCAAAGCAATGTACAAATTTACAATTAAAATCACAAAGTTAGTTCTACAGACTCAGCTCAAGATATATAAAATTTTAGTATTTTAGCACCACAAAAATAGGATAGCAAAATATCCAAGCTGTTGAAACGTGATAGACTGTAAAATTTGACTTGTGTAAAGCAAAGCATAATAAATATTATCCCCTTTTTTGTCTCTTTCTTTCCCTTTTTTTCCTAGGTGTGAGCCACAGAAAGAAAAATGATGTGCAAGTAGCTGGAGGAAACCTTTATGAACAAAGTTCTAAAAAAACTAGTCATGACTTTATCGCTGCTGAATTTAGCGGGGAAATGTTCAGAAATGAACTCCCTGTAAGTTGTGTAATAGATGTGGATAGAGTTGCTCCAGAAGATGATCTGGCCTGGTCTTGTAGTGAATCCGAAGGGAACCTCAGTTTTGAAGGCTGCATTGCAGAGTTAAAATCTTGCCGAGGGAGGATGCGAACAGGTGTCTACAGGACATCAGATCTTCCATCTTTTATTGCTGCTAAGAGCGAGAAAAATAAGGACGAGGAGTGTAAAGCAACATTTGTATGAAATTGCAATGTGCATGGCTCCAGAAACTTAATTCTCAAGGTCATTGCAAGCACTAGTACATTTATTGCCTTTGGAACATAAACACAAGCTGCACAATTCCCTTTTACTAGGAGACAGCGAAACTTGTTGACAGCATCTGAGAAAATCCACCAAAAAAAACCAACAGTCTTGTTATAAAATTTACTGGAAAAACATACACAAATTAGTACATAAACATGTTTTAAAATACATATTTCTGAATGTATCTTCTCACAAAACAGGCATGCCAACTCAGAGGGACTGAGGCAGTTCTCTCCCCCCCCCCCCGGTATTTTTGAGGGGGCTGAGCAGAGCCACTACTCAGGGGGCGTTTGGCTCTGCTCCCTGACATCGTGTGAGCTGTCACGCGGCATCACATTGGGCCTCCCCATCCCCTTAAGAAGATGGCACCTCCGTCACAAAATATGCATTTATAAATATGTATTCTCTAAACGTAAGCATATATAAGTGTATTTTATCATAAAATATGCATTTTAGTAATTTCTTGGGGTGAGAGTTGCATTGCAAAATTCGAAGAAGTTCAATATCTGAAGGTCGTTTTGCATAATAGTCTGGGCAGCGTGTATAAAGTCAGTTTCCATACTCATTCACAAAGATCACACTTCTTGAAGGTCCCTTACCTGAACTTCTCTAGCTATTCCCTTTCAGGTATAAACCTTTAAAATTCTTAAGGCTAACAAGACGTGAAGTTAAACACAGTATGTTGTTTAAAGTGTTGTTGTTGTTAAATGTGAATAGAATCAGCAGGAGGGAGATGTCTGCTGTGAGCCTAATAATTATTACCCACCCACTCAGCTGATTCTATTTACATTTTGTTAAAACCTGCAGATCCATTTAACCAGTCTCTAGTCTTTCATGGGCTGAATATCAACTTCCATGCTGGGAAATAAGTATAGTAAATGAAAAGTACATAGGATCACCAGCATGGAAATTGAATATAATAGTCCAGGATATCTATTCCTGCCCTAGTTCAATATCTTATCTTACAAAAGCTTTTTTGCGCTACATAACAAACAAACATGGAAAAATGCATATATATTGTCTCCACTGTCAATCCACAGAGTATTTTTCATTACAAGTTGAATCTGGCAAAGGAGACAATTTTAATACAAACTAGGCAGTCCAAGATGGGCATGGGGATCACGTGTCTCTCAGTGTTGAGCTACAACCATCCCTGACCATTGGCCATGCTGACTCTGGCTGATGAGCTACAGAGTCCAGCAACATCTGTGAGGCCAAAGCCCCCATCCCAGGATTTATAGTTCTGAAATTACTCTGTGCTGTATAAGGACATGGAAGGCCATCAGAAACTAGTATGGAGAAATTCTGTACCTCCGGACTGGAAATTTTATCAGTAGAAGAGAAGGCCTTAGGAGTTGCTCCCAAAGTGAAGTGGAAAGAGAAGATTGGTGAAATCCTGACCCATTTTCCTGGCTACAATCACTTAAGTAGGACAAACAATGACCACATTGTGGTTCCATAGAATGGGCAGACTGTGGAGATGCGTTCTTCTAGCTGAGATAGGTACAGCCAACTTCTAATTTACACATGGGTCACGTTCCCAGGCACCACACATTCAAAGTGAAATTGCATGTTGTCAGGGGTTCAGGAGCAGAGACGCAGAGAAGGGAGGAGACAGAGAGCGAGGGGGAGGAATACGAAGGAAGGATGAGTGGGGATGACGACCCGAGATCACCGAGCCTGTCTAGCGAGTCCGAGGATTCCCAGAAGGGAGCGCCAGCAGCCAGAGCAAGGGGGGAGAGCAGGGGGACACCCCAGGAAAAAGGGTCCAGAGAGGGATCAGAAAGCAGCAGTTGGAGATCGGGACCCACGTTCCCAGCCGGGAGCAGCGGGGAGAAAGGGGACCAGATATCGGGCTCCGGAGACTTTCAGAAGGAGGGAGGGCATGAGTCAGGAGTAGTCACGCCCACCTCGGGGAGCGAGGAAACGATCAAGAGGAAAGTGGAGAGTTGGGCGCGCGCGCCAAGTTCAAATGTAACGGAAGCTGGCGCAGCCAGCAGCCCAGAGAGTGAACCGAGTCCCAAAGCCCGCCGCAAGGAGGCGGAAGGGTCAGGGGGGTCCGCGCCAGAAGAGAGTAGGAAAGGAGAGACCCAGGGGGGCAGGAGGACCCAGAGACGGAAGGAAAGGCGCAGGAGGTGGAGCAAGGCTAGGGTATTAAGCTGGTGCGCTAGAGGCGGAGACTCAGACGGGTCTTCGTCGTTCTGACCTAGAAGAAGTAGGGCTGCACGTTGCAGTTTGGAAATGGAACCTGTAATCCAATAAAGACTCTTTGAAACTGAACGCTGGCTGACTTGGTCCTATGTGAGCTGGGACTGGGCGGCAGCCCTGACAGTAAGACCCGTCTCCCAAGCTTCTGACACCTGATACCTCGCAGCGGAGACAGAAGCAGCTGGAGGAGGGGATCGGTGTGTGGGAGCAAGCTCACGACGGTTGGCAAAGATGACGGAAGCAGAGAAAGTTTCAGCGCTGCAACAGGCAGTTACCCAATTGAATGCGGAGGTACTGGCATCCAAGAAAAGGGAGGAGGATGTGGCAGCCGCCTACCGAGATCTCCACGCCAGGTTTGAAGCATGGGTTAAGCATGGGCAGCCAGGACCCAGACCGGAGGGGGTTGGGTTGGCACGGAGAGCAGGAGGGCTGGTGGCTCACTTCGATGGGAATTTACAACAGTACCCCAACTTTCGAGCAGATGTGATGTGCGCACTGCAACTGCTGGCAAAAGACTTTAGAGATGAGCAAGAGAAAGTGGGGTTTATACTGTCCCATTTGCATGGGGATGCGAAGGCGTGGCTGCGCAATTTGTGGAGGGATAAAGATCCGGCGCTTCAGAGTGCAGATGCCTTTATCAAAGCGATGGATGCATGTTTTTTGTCTACCATTGATGTGGATCTTGCCCGACGGGAGATTCATGGACTGAAACAAGGGAGGGCGAGCGTCCGACAGTACCACGCCCGCTTTTTTGCGCTGGTCAGTGCATTGGAATGGGACCGGGACTCGCCCCCAGTCAGGGACCTGTTCTGGGAGGGTCTCAGCTCTGCTGTGAAGGATGAAATTGCGAGGGGGGAGAGGCCCCGAAGCACGCAGGAGGTGGTCCAAAGGGCGCTGACTGTGGGGGTGAGGCTGGAAGAACGTCCATGGTGCAGAGATGAAGGACGTGGAGGGCGCGAAGCAGCGAGAAGTTTCTCTTTCGTTCCAAGGGAAGCAGCGCGTGCGCAATCCACACCTCCGCCAGGAGGGGGAGTGGAACCTATGGAAGTGGGAGGCGCCAGGGCTCAGTCAGCTAGCAGAGCCTCTGCACCGACAGCAGTCAAGACTAAACCTCCTAGAGGGACCAGGAAGTGTTACATATGCGAGAGCCCTCAACACTTGGCGAAAGAGTGTCCCCAGAGGAGCTCCAAGCACACTGCAGCCTCCGCAACGGTGAAAGTGGCCACACAATGCAGCGAAGCCCAGCAGGGAAACGACGATGTCTGGCTGGAGACAGAGGCACTGGGGCCCAGCCAGACGCATCAGTGAAGCAGTCCCCAGCGATATTGCAACCCACGGACCCCCTCCCACCCAAACCAGTAGTGCAACTCACAGCGTCTCTCCAGCTACCCAATGGAGTCACCATCGAAGTGCCGCTTTCTGTGGATTCTGGAAGCAACGCAGACTTTATAGCACAGGATTTTGTGGAGCAGCACGCTATAAAGCTGCTGCCTGCCACTCTGCCCCTGCAAGTCGTCACAGTGGATGGCAGAGAGTTGCTAGGGGGGCAGGTGGTGAAGCAGACGCCACCAATGGTGATGCAACTTGGTAACCACAGGGAAGTCATCAGTTTTAATGTCACCCGACTGTCGGACACGCCCATTGTGTTGGGCATGAGTTGGCTGGACAGGCACAGTCCAACGCTGGCTTGGTACCAGAGACAGCTGATCTTCGGCTCCTCTTACTGCGCAGAACACTGCATCCTGCCCAGGCAGGAGGGGGAGGAGGAGGACTCACAACTGCAGTTGGGAACGTTGCAAGCAGTTCCCCACAAATACGCGGACTTTCTGGAGGTCTTCTGCGAGAAAGAGGCAGACAAGCTACCACCGCACAGGCAATATGACTGCAAGATTGACCTCCTGCCAGGGGCGACGCTGCCGAAGGGAAAGCTATATTCCATGTCTGAGGACGAACTACAGGAACTCAAACAGTTCATCGATCACAATTTGCAGCGCGGTTTCATCCGGGAGTCCAGCGCAGTAGGGGGCAGTCCTGTTTTCTTCGTGAAGAAAAAGGACACGCCCCAAAAAAGATTGGTCGTGGATTACCGCCTCTTAAACAGAATGACCAAGCCCTCCGATTTCCCTATGCCCAGGATTGACGACCTGCTGGCGACGGTGCGCAAGGGACGCGTGTTCACCAAGTTGGACCTGCGAGGAGCGTACAATCTCATCCGTATGAGGGAGGGCGATGAGTGGAAGACAGCCATGTTCACGCCTCTGGGCACCTACGAATATAGAGTTATGCCTTTTGGATTGCAAAATGGCTCCCACGTTTTTCAAGCTTTTATGCATCACGTGTTGGCGGGACTCCTCTACAAGAAGTGCGTCTGCTTTCTGGATGACATCCTGATATTCTCTGACTCGCAGCAAGCACACGACCAGGACGTTCGGGAGGTGCTGAAGAGGCTGCAGCAGCATAGACTGTACGCCAAACTGGAGAAGTGCCAGTTCGACACGACGGAGGTGGATTTCTTGGGTTACAAGCTGTCGGACAAGGGGCTAGCCATGGACAGCGCCAAGGTTCGTGCGGTGTTGGATTGGAAGAGCCCGCGCAACCGGAAAGAGGTCCAGAGGTTTGTCGGATTCGCCAATTTCTATCGCAAGTTCATCAAGGGGTTCGCGATGCAGACGGCAGCTATTACGGACACGCTAAGCTCCAAGAAAAAGAAATTCATCTGGACGGAGCAGGCGGAGCGGTCCTTTCAGACACTCAAGCGTCTCTTCGCGTCGGAAGAGCAACTGCTGCATATCGACCCCAGCAGACCGCTGAGGGTGGAGACAGACGCGTCCGATAGAGCAGTGGGAGCGGTACTGCTGCAGAAGGACCCGCAGGGGGTCTGGAGGCCGGGGGCGTTCTACTCCAGAAAGCTCAGCAAGTCGGAGCAGAACTACACCATCTGGGATAGGGAGCTGCTTGCCATTCATGCAGCTTTCAAGGCGTGGAGGCACTTCCTGATCGGCGCCAAGCACACGGTGCAGGTCTGCACGGACCACAAGAATCTGGAGCACTGGCGCACGGCTCGGTTCCTGAACCAGAGGCAGATCCGTTGGGCGGAGTTCTTTGCTGACTTCAATTTCCGAATTGAGTACGTCCCGGGCGACACCAACATCATGGCGGATGCCCTGTCCCGAAAACCGCAGTACCTCGAAGAGGCGACGCCAGCGGCGGCCATGCACATCTTCGCGCCAACAGCGTGGGCGTGCGCTTCAGCCACAGTAGACCTGGATGCGGTGCGAAGGGCGTTGACGGACGACTCATTCGCGCAGGCGAAGATGGCAGAGGTGCACAGGGGCACGGCGAAGGGCGACGAGTTCCAGATACGAGACGGCTTGCTGTTACGTAAAGGGGCCGTCTACGTGCCGGGAGACGAACTTCGCGCCCGGGTACTGCAGCAGCTGCACGACGCACCCACGGCCGGGCACTTTGGCACAGAAAAAACGGTGGAATTGGTCGCAAGAGACTTTTGGTGGCCCAGACTGAGGGGGGAAGTCGCGGACTACGTCGCGAGGTGCGACACCTGCCAGAGGGCCAAGCCGGTGCACAAACCACCGGCGGGACTGCTGGAACCGCTGCAAACGCCGTTTGAACCATGGGAGAGAGTGGCCCTGGACTTTGTCACGGATCTACCCAGCTCGAGAGGCAAGACAGCTGTACTAGTGGTGGTGGACTTGTTCACCAAGATGGCACATTTCATACCGTGTGCGAAGGTGGCCACGGCAGAACAAACAGCCAAATTGTTCATAGATCACGTGTTCAAAGTGCACGGGCTGCCACGGTCTATACTGTCCGACCGCGGACGCCAGTTCATCTCGAATTTCTGGCAAAAGCTGATGGGCTTCCTGAACGTCAAGATCAACCTGACATCGGCAAGGCACCCGCAGACCAACGGGCAAGCGGAGAGGGTCAATGCCATCATGCAGCAGTACCTGAGATGCTATGCCAATCAACAGCCGGCGACGTGGGTGGATTACCTGCCGCTCGCCGAATTCGCCTACAACAACACGAAACACGTATCCACAGGGGTGACGCCGTTCTTCGCCAACAATGGGAGGAATCCCAGAACCTTCCCGGGACTGGACAGAGTGGGGGAAGGGGAACCACAGACGGCGGACGCTTTCGCATCTGAGTTGCAAGAGGTCCACGATCAACTCAGACGGCAGCTGGAGCTGGCGAAGCACGCATACAAGGTCCAAGCTGACAAGCACAGGCGAGTTGGCGAGGAGATCCGAGTGGGAGACTGGGTCTGGTTGGCAGCCCACGCGGTGCCGACCCGATCGTTAGCCAAGAGGAAGCTAGGGCACAAGCAACTCGGTCCATACAGAGTCGAAGCGCAGATCAACCCGGTGGCTTTCCGGCTGGTGCTACCAGAGGGTTCCAGGATGCATCCGGTGTTCCACAGGTCGGTGCTCACTCCCTACAGGGCACCGCACAGGTTCCAGGAACCAGGAACGGCACCGAGTCAGTCTCCGGAGCGGACGGAGGTGGGAAGATTGCCACAGCAGGACCCCATCAACGAAGTCACGGAGATTTTGGACTCCAGATGGGGGGAAGACGGAGTAGAATATCTACTAGCAAGGGAGGGCACCCGGGCCAGTACTAATAGCTGGGTGCCGGACTACGCCTTGGAGGAACCCCTGCTCAAGGATGAGTTTCATGCCCTTTTCCCACACAGACCTATGCCAGCGGGCTTCTTCGACGACTGGTTGTTCACGCCCACGCTTTCCTCCAGCACGTTCCATGGCTTCGACTCGGAAGGGGAACCCGCACCGCGCACACGTTCCCCAGAGGGGTCACCGGAGGGTTCGGCGTCCGACAACTCGTATTGGTGGGACGATCGGCCAGAGGAGCAGTGGCGCCGGAAGTGGCAGGAGACACCAGGTCCAGCGACAGACGCAGAGACGGACATGGACGTTTGCGGGGAGGACCTTGGTTTCGAGCACGGCGGCACCGAGATGGAGGCGGAGGAGACCACCGTTGACGAACGCGGGGAGGAAGACTCGGAGGTCTTCAGTTGGCGGCCAGCAACGGGGAGCGAACTGTATCCGACATTCACTCCCGTGATGACGGAGCACCCACCAACCACCCTTGAAAGCGGGGAGGGGGGAAGGGGGGGCTTCGAGGGGGGGATGGATGTCAGGGGTTCAGGAGCAGAGACGCAGAGAAGGGAGGAGACAGAGAGCGAGGGGGAGGAATACGAAGGAAGGATGAGTGGGGATGACGACCCGAGATCACCGAGCCTGTCTAGCGAGTCCGAGGATTCCCAGAAGGGAGCGCCAGCAGCCAGAGCAAGGGGGGAGAGCAGGGGGACACCCCAGGAAAAAGGGTCCAGAGAGGGATCAGAAAGCAGCAGTTGGAGATCGGGACCCACGTTCCCAGCCGGGAGCAGCGGGGAGAAAGGGGACCAGATATCGGGCTCCGGAGACTTTCAGAAGGAGGGAGGGCATGAGTCAGGAGTAGTCACGCCCACCTCGGGGAGCGAGGAAACGATCAAGAGGAAAGTGGAGAGTTGGGCGCGCGCGCCAAGTTCAAATGTAACGGAAGCTGGCGCAGCCAGCAGCCCAGAGAGTGAACCGAGTCCCAAAGCCCGCCGCAAGGAGGCGGAAGGGTCAGGGGGGTCCGCGCCAGAAGAGAGTAGGAAAGGAGAGACCCAGGGGGGCAGGAGGACCCAGAGACGGAAGGAAAGGCGCAGGAGGTGGAGCAAGGCTAGGGTATTAAGCTGGTGCGCTAGAGGCGGAGACTCAGACGGGTCTTCGTCGTTCTGACCTAGAAGAAGTAGGGCTGCACGTTGCAGTTTGGAAATGGAACCTGTAATCCAATAAAGACTCTTTGAAACTGAACGCTGGCTGACTTGGTCCTATGTGAGCTGGGACTGGGCGGCAGCCCTGACACATGTATTTGAGACACCATTGAAAAAGCCTGCAAACACCCCGTTTTGCCCAAGCCCTGTTTTGCCCCTTTATGTGACTTTTTGGGTCAATTCCAGGTTTGGCACAATACGCACATGCGCAGTCATGCACATATTGGACGTGTCTAAAACGGTTGCTGCCTGTACACTCATTGTGGTGGTGTGGTAGGATATAGGAGCCCCTGTTTGAGGTGAAATCACCAGTTGTTGTCTCCTTATACTTGGTAGGTGTGTATATGTAGCATGAGAATCATATGTAAATATGGAAACACTTTCATTATACAATTCAGCTGAAAATTTTACTGGAAAATGTTATAGGAAACTGTCAGAACAGACCCATGGTGGTGGGAATCCAGCTGTGTGGGTTGCATAGCCAGTGTTGATCTTGCCACATCAGTGCATTCTTCTGGACATTGGATAAAGGAAAACATTGGTGTCAGTATGATCACTTTGGGCCTCTCTGTGCAGCTGTAATGAGCCAATAGGAAGCAGTCTCTCAGTTTTTCAACAGAAGCAGGTGATGCTAAACATAAGAGTGAACTTGCCACACTTGCAAAGCACATTCCATAACAAAAAACATACAGACTAACAGTCCTATATTGCTGAATCTGGAGCGTCACGCAATTAAGTGGAAGAAAAAGAAATAAACTATTTTGGTGTGTTAGCTGCTTTTTCATCTCAATGAATTAATGATCTATTGAACTGCAAATATTTTGCCCTCTGGAACCAATCTTAAATTTTCATCTGGAATTTGAGTAGTAAAAATCTGTCATTGGGAAATATATATAATTTAAATATCAGATTGTCCATCACTTTCCAAAAATTATGGTCCATTTTTTTCTTTACAATGATATATTATTACAACTTACATAAATCAGTTATTTTCAAATACTAATTTTGTTTTGTTTGAAGTAAGAAATAAGAAATGCAATTTGAGCTTCAGAATTAATCCAGTTGTGTGTTTAAAACAAGAATTCAGTTTAGCTTAATTAAGAGCACAACATCTTGTTATAATGATGCTAAGGAATCAGTCTACAGTGTAATATACGAATGATCTTGTAATCTGCTTGTATGATATTAAAGTAATATTAAATATTTCAGTCTTTCCTGTTCTTTCCATGTGAAAAGAACTATGAGGAGTGATTCATTACATTGGTTTTTAAAATCTACAATAGGAAGGAAATTAAGGCTGAAATTCTAATCCCACTTACTCAAGAGTAAACCTCACAGAGTGCAGTGGGATTTATTTCTCATTGGCCGTGGGTAGGAATGCAGTCTTGGTGCACGGAGGCTGCCTTTGGGAACAAACACTTCAGAAAGAAGAAAAACGAATAGGCACCTGTGTACATCAATGGATATTTAAATAATGTATATTACAAAGCAGTTTCTGGATTCATAATGTGTTCATGTTTTTTTCTTTTTTAAAAAAACTTTTTTTGTATAAAACTGAGGCAAATAGTTTTCACAGGCAGAGTAGTTGTCGCAATGGGGGTTGAATGGACGGACTGAAAGAAATTCGCTTGTTAGTCTTCAGTGGATTTGTTAAGTTGTGGGTGAACATATCAGACGACACAGCGATTCTCCAAACAGCTCTTGTTTATTCACAGGCCAGAACAGAACAGAACTGAAGGGTTCAGCCAGCCTGCTTATATAGAGCTCCACTACAACGCAACTGTAACACTTTCTGTAACTATCCAATCACTGAACGTCACTTTCGATCCCTTATTTGCATATGTGGACCTGAACTATCTACAGTATCCTCCTGCTGGCCCAGGGTGAGAACTTCAGTACATAACAGGATTCCTCTCATCCCTAAATTCATTTGGAAAGAGACATTCCTTTAAGTACTGAGCTCCCAAGCTATGCTGTATTTACGAGCGGGACAAAATGAAAACAACTTGCTTACATTATAGGTCAGGAAAAGCTAGTGAGCTCTTCAAATCCTGATTTTCCTGGATTAGATATTGCCCATTAGGACAGCAGGAAGGAAGCAGACCCACCTTAGGGGGGCTGCAGCAGCCTGTAGTGCTGGGGGAGAACAGTCCGAAATTTGGCTTAGAATGTCATAAGCCAACTTTTGGTTTAGCATGGCCAAGTTGTAGAAGGGGGTGGGTGGTAGCCAGATAATAATAATAATAATAATAATAATAATAATAATAATAATAATAATAATTTATTTATACCCCGCCAATCTGGCTGTGTTTCCCCAGTCACGCTGGGTATTTTTTGCCCTGGGTGAAGCCTCCAGAGGGGCACCATTGAGGCTCCCAGTCTGTGTCTGTGTTCAGGCAAATGCATGTGGAGGGTGCCAAACAGGGTCTTTGACCCGGGTGAAATAAAGCCTAGCTTTGCCCCTGGGCATGGTCAAGTTCTCTCCTTGCTAACTACAAGCTGTAAAGGTCAAGAGACATCTGACCATTAGGTCCAGTCGTGGCCGACTCTGGGGTTGCGGCGCTCATCTCGCTTTACTGGCCGAGGGAGCCGGCGTACAGCTTCCGGGTCATGTGGCCAGCAGGACTAAGCTGCTTCTGGTGAACCAGAGCAGCGCACGGAAACATTTACCTTCCTGCCAGAGCGGTACCTATTTATCTACTTGCACTTTGATGTGCTTTTGAACTACTAGTTTGGCAGGAGCTGGGACCGAGCAACAGGAGCTCACCCCGTCATGGGGATTCGAACCACCGACCTTCTGATCAGCAAGTCCTAGGCTCTGTGGTTTAACCCACAGCGCCACCAGCGTCCCACCACAAGCTGTAGTCAAGAACAAACATTGGCTACAGGGAAAATACTTTAACAGTTGCTTCCTTGAGGTTTGGCTCTCTTTTCTTCCGTCTGCAGTAGTGTCAGCAGCGGTCTGGTCCTGTTGACCTTCTGCTTGAGGATCTGCCCCCCCCCCCCCCGTTGCTCACCTCCTTTTTTCTTGGGACCATCTATAAGCTTTCCTCTCTTGATTTCATTCATCAAGTGACACTGAGGCAAATGCTACATGTGGGTCTGATAGTGGGGCAGTTCAAACGAACAACTCTTGGGATACTCTAAAAGGCTCTATTCCCCTCCTTTGAAGAGTCAGTTGTCCATTACCTCCACCAGCACTGCTTCTGATTTTCTCAAGGGGTTATGAGGATGTTTCCACATGGCCAGTTGTTCTGCTCTGCTAGGGATTTCTTTCTTTGTTTTGCAAGTCACTTTCCATTGGAAATTTTGTAAATAGGTTACAAAACCCCATTTATAAAAAATGTGGTGAATATGCATTTGAGTCTTTTCATGTACCAACAGGGATGAAACAATTACATTTGTATTGCAGAGGGCAGCTGGATCTGTGGTGAACCAGGCCAGGATCTCTAGTGTGTGGTGCCTGCAAAAAATAATCATCACTAGTATATGAGGCTATTCTAAATTCTTGATGTGGATCAAGGCAGGAATATAGCCTGCCTCTTGTGTGTCCTTCAGGCTTCACCTCCTACAGATTGTCAAGTTATGTGTTCAGCTGATGGCTCCTTCGTAAAGGGGGAATTTCCCTACGCAACAGCTACAGACTCCTTTCACTTGACTTACCGTTTGATCTTGCTGAAAACAACCTATTGGGGTCAACAGCTCTGTAGAAAGGGAGATATTTAATTTACGACTAAAATGTGAACTCCCCCAGGGCGGCAGAGGAGGCTGCCGCCTACTCAAATCTATCGTCAGAGCTTTCTTCCTTTGCTTTTAAAGCTATAAACCTATTGGAAACATGTCGTGGGGGTGTCTAATATGCTAATGAACAACGTGGGTGGAAAAGCAGAAACTCTAGTACATCTAAAAATGTAACCCTGAATAAAGTGCAAATGAGTTTATTCTAAACTCCTTCAACTTGGTTGGCAGAATTTCAAAAGTGGGTGCATTTACAATATATATTTTTTTCCAAAAAAAAAACAAACACCAAAAATTCCACTCAGAAATCTAGCTGTGTATAGATAATTATTTGAGAAAACTCAGGTTTGATCCACAACCCTGCAGACATTACCCTCCCTAAGCCAGTGCTTTTGCAGATAGCTAAGTCCTAGCAAACTAAGGCACAGGTGCAAGAGGGACTGTAGGGGAAGATGTCCAATTCTAGTATCTTCATGCAGAATCTTCAGGAACCTGCTGTGGAGCTACAATTCTAGAATGGCCTCTTGTTCCTTTCTTACCGGGACATGGAAAAGATGAAGCACCTTACTGAAACTTTCTCTATTGCCCATGTGCCTTTGCCATCCTGGGATGGAGTCACCTCACTGCCTAAACTTATTATTATGAGGTTAAAAATAATAATTCAATGATTCATGGTGGGGATTGTGATTGTGAGGCCATTCACCCACAAACTGCATGGCTCAAATACCTTCAGAGTGCTTTCTAGGTAAATAATAATGTTATGAGTTGTGGGGGGCAAGGGAGTAAGTTGTATGTCGAGGCCCTTCTAATTCCTGGATCCAGCAAGTGTTAAAATCTAAGCAAGGCTTATTGAACTAGCCAGACAAGTAATGGTAATGGCCTTCTGAGAATGGGGCCATAAGGTTACAAAAGAAGTGCTCCATGCCAGAAAGCAAATGGGTGGGCATGGGTGGGCATGGGTGGGCCACCCTCCCTCAACTCGCTGGTAGTGAGTTAGGAAAAGACAAAGGCCAGGGCTGAGGGGTGGGTGGGTTGGAGGAAGAAGCAGGCTGTCTGCTGTGAAGGAGAGCAATGTCTGGTTTCTGCTCAAATCCAAGGCTGTGGCTATGGGTGAAGCAAAAGTCTTTTCTGGCTGCCTTTCCTGGGGGAAGAGAGCTGCACATGGGCATCAGCTTGAGCAAAGTCCAGAGAACCAAAAACTCTGAGGGGTCACCGCTGCATGGACTCCAGCACAACAGGTTCCTTCCTTGACACCACCAACAAACTCAGTGGAGTCACCAATCTCCACAAGGGAAAGGGCATCCCAATCGCATAATGTCCCACTGGGACCAAGCTTGGTCTGATGCCCTAATAAAAGTGATGCGTTCAAGTTCTGATTACCACCCTAACCCAATAAAAAGAAAAGGCTAAATCTGAATCTTTGCTACGTAAACTGTAACTGTGACATTGAAACCATCTATGAATGTCATCCGTCTGCCTTCCAAACAGGAGTTCACCTCCACCATTAAATCCATTTACATTGTAAAGAAGGCTTCCTCAACCTCGGCCCTCCAGATGTTTTTGGCCCACAACTCCCATAATCCCTAGCTAGCAGGACCAATAGTCAGGGATGATGGGAATTGTAGTCTCAAAGCATCTGGAGGGCTGAGGTGGAGGAAGCCTGTTGTAAAGGGGGTGAAACAAAGTAAAATAGATTTCACAACACATTGGAATGTCAGTACTTGGACCCAATTGTTTCTCTCTCTTCTGAATTATCTATTATGTATTTTGTGTTTTTCTCAGCTGAACTGCCCTGAGATCTAGGGATGAGGTGCTAAATAAATAAATAAATAAATAAATAAATAAATAAATAAATGATAGACTCTCATAGATTTGGCATGAACTCTATTAAAAAACCTGGGGATCTAAATACCAGTCCAGATTTCCTGTTCACTGCTGATTATTCTGGTTATTTGGGAGTATGACAAATAAGGGAAAGGCATGGAAACTTTGGGGAAATATTAATCAGCCCAAATGGGAACTAACCCAAATTCTTAACTGTTCAGGATGCAGCATATTTAGTCCATCCTTGGGCCTACTTTTTGTGTGTGCTTTCCCCGAAATGTTTCTGAAACCAATATTTACCTCTGTACACAAACACATTACTTATTAACATTGCTGAACGAGTGATTGCTTAAAAAGTCAAACATACTCTCTAACGCAGGGGGGTTTCCATAAGCCCCAATGTTGATTAGACTTCCCACTCTGGATTTTCCGACACTGGAAGGCCCACTCCTCCAGGAAAATTACAAGGAGTTGCAAAAGAAGAAAATAAAATAGAAATAAAAAGGTGAAATATGAAAGTCTACATTTGCTCCATGGTTGTTACCCTCTCTTTGGCGTTAAGCAGTGCTCCTGAGCGAATGGTAAGTGTGCCTCTTCATTTTCTTCCCACAACATTATCACCAATATTTAAAGAACATACTCCTTAGTAAATGTGCTGTAAATGTCCCGAAACCGAAACATGTTTTGGCACTGGTGTACACTGCATTTAAAATGTGCAACAAAGAACCTTAAGCATGGCTGCCCTGAAACTGGAGGCCAGAGCATAGACTCAAAGAGGACTTTCATAGAATTGTAGAGTTGGGTGGTACCTGAGGGTCATCTAGTCCAGCCCCCTGCAGTGCAGGAATGTCATCTAAATTATCCTTTGCACACCTTCCAGTTTGTCACTATCCTTCTTAAATTGTGGTGCCCAGAACTGGACACAGTAATCCAGGTGGGGCCTGACCAAGGCAGAAGAGAGCAGGACTATTAATTCCCTTGATGCTATTCTTCATGCAACCTAGAATAATATTAGCTATTTTTTGCCACTGTATCCCCCTGTCGACTCATGTTAAGATTGTGGCCTACGAAGGCCCTTATCACTTGTACTACTGGCAAGCAAGGTGCCCCTCATCTTATATCTGTGCAGTTGTTTGCTTGTGCCTAAGTGTATAACATTTGCCCCTACTGAAATTCATTTTCTTAGTTTGGGCTCAGTTCCCCAATCTATAAATGTCATCTTGAATCCTCATTCTGTCTTCTCTGGCATTTGCCATCCCTTCTTGTTTGGTGTCATGTGCAAATTATAGGATTATCCCCTCAAATCCTTCATCCACGTCTTTATATAGATGTTGAACAGGGCTCCCAACTGCAAGGCATTCCCAAATGTATTGTTAATAGGCCTATTGCAAGGTTTATGTCTGTGAGAAAAAGGCAGAAACTAAAAGCTGCCATAGGTTGCTGCCTCGGTGCCTCAGGTGATTGAGTTGTTTTTAAAAGGCAATCCCTGGCTGCTCTTCTGCCAATAGGGACTTTGTATTGAGAAAATCCTCTATAAAAGCAAACTTGTTCTTCATTGTTTTATTTGTAGGAAGGAAGGAAGAGTTCTGGTACTGAGCCAGGAGAATCCAGACATGAAGTTCATCACTCCAGAGGTACCAAAGATGCTCTAATGTGCCTCCCCAACAAACTAAGCCTTCCTTCCTTCCTTCCTTCCTTCCTTCCTTCCTTCCTTCCTTCCTTCCTTCCTTCCTTCCTTCCTTCCTAGCTTGCTTTCACAGCATGTAAAATTGCTCACTGGACGGCTTCCAAGATGGATTCCAAGATGTGATTCCAAAGGTTATTTCCATGATCCAACTGAATTGATATGGCAAACTGGTTGCACCTGAGGCTGGATTCTCAGCGAGAGCCATCCTGCTTACCTTGCCTTCCTTGCCACAAGGTGGCACCCCAAGACCTCGCAGGGCTGGGAGGTGACCTCCTCACTGCTTCTCCTCTGCAGCACCTCTGGCTGGGCTGAGGAGGTCTTCAATTCACTTGAGGTGCTTGCATCCCTCAGTTCTGCTCCCAGCTCTGGTTCGCCCACATTATTCATGGCTATGGAAATGGATAGTCTCTCTGCTGCTAGGAACCTCATGGCGGTGGGCGACATATGCCCAATATACTGCAGTCCCTCCAATATAATGAACTTCCTGCTGTAATTTACTCACTGGGAAAATATTAGGGTTCATCATTTATGCTCTTGGAGGTCGGAGGCAGCATACTTCTGAACACGCATTGCTGGGAACCAGGCCCATGTAGAGGGGAGGGGGCACCCAGAGGGCGGGGGTGGAGTGCCAGGGACCGGCTGCTTTTTTGTTTGAGTTTATACTTTATTCTAACAAGACTCCTTCCCAGGGGCGTAGGAAGGGGGGTGTGGGGGTGCGGTCTGCCCCGGATGTCATCCTTGAGGGGGGTGACAGAATGGCACACCGCAGGGGTTGGCACTTACCGCGGGACCTGGCCTCCAGCGTGCTCAAGCCACACATCTCTCTTGGGAGTAACGCAATGGCTCGGGGCCCCGCGCTGCCCGAAACGGCAGCGTGGGGCTTGCTTCTGCCAGGCAGACTCCGTGGGCAGCTCACCGAGCCACTCCCCTGTGCAGATCACCACGCCGCCCCCCAGACGGATCGCCATGCTGACCCTGTGCGGCGCCCACATGCGTGGATTGCCGCAGTGCCCCTGTGGGCAGCTCGCCCTGCCCCTCTGGGTGCCAGAGCAGCTAGCTACGCCCCTGCTCCTTCCCCGGGCCTCAGACAAGCTCCACATGGGCCTGCTGGGAACCGCAGAAGGGGAGAAGGTCCTGTTTGCAGGTTTCCCACAGGCACCTGCTTGGTCATGGTGATGGACCAGATGGGCTGGAGCCAGGAACATCTTCATATGCACTCCAGCAATGTTTCTTTTATAGCATGCAGAAAGAAAGAAAGAAAGAAAGAAAGAAAGAAAGAAAGAAAGAAAG
Source organism: Podarcis liolepis (assembly GCF_965112155.1). Taxonomy (NCBI): domain Eukaryota; kingdom Metazoa; phylum Chordata; class Lepidosauria; order Squamata; family Lacertidae; genus Podarcis; species Podarcis liolepis. Next base: position 73,824,595 of record NC_139564.1, on the reverse strand, counting down.
AAAGAAAGAAAGAAAGAAAGAAAGAAAGAAAGAAAGAAAGAATAAGGCTTAATGTGCTCTGTTGCATTTTTTTAAACTGCAGAAAAATGCTTTGATGAAACTCTGCATGAATATTTTGCAACTGGAGAAAGCTGGCCAAGAATCTACCAAGGGATAGTGCAGAAATGCACATGCGTTAACAACCTAATTAACTGCCAATATGCACAGCACACAGGTATTTCTATACAGCTTCTATACTGCATGCTTTATTTTAGTATGTTTGCGAATCCGTTTATATGTAGTCCAGTGAAATGATAAAAAAATAAAATGATTGAGACACAGAAGTTGAATTGGATTAAATAATGCAAAGAGTAGTGAAGAAGTCACACTCTCAGCCTTAAATCATTTACAGCAATTAAAAGGTATGCATCTTAAAATGTAATCTGTGAAGTGGCTGCATGATAGTAATTTCAAGTATTCTCTTAAGTTTCCTGAAAGGATTTTATCTTCTTCACCTCCTTTTCAGTTTTCAAATCCTTAATAACTGGACTGGACTGGACTTTCTGGATAATATGCTGCTCACAGGTTGAATTTGACCAAAAGTTCTAAAAGTTATTCAACAATTTAAGTGGTTTTGTACCAGATCATGGGCACCACTTCTGAATAGTTGATGGTCCTGCCTTCACAAATGAATTTCTCAAGGCACAATCATTTTTTGCACCCCCTGCCTCTGCCCTGCTCCATACACGGGAGTCCCATGGCGTTGCCTCCATTGGCAGCCTCCCTATGTTTGAAGAGCTGCCCCTTGGGAAGGTGGCATCCAGCCAATGGGCAGGAGGAGGTGCTGGGGGGGGGGGCCCTTTGCTTCTTTGCCCTCTCCTGGGTTTATATTTCCTCACCCGGCTCCCCAACCAAGCCACAGTCACTTTAAAAAGGCTACAGGGGGAAGTGGTCCTTTCTCCCTCTTGGCAAAGTGGGGAAGAATCATTAGTGCTATGGAGAGGGGGAAGAAGGAGGAAAGGCTTTGAAGCCTTTCTGAACTGCAGCACCAGCTTCCTTGCCTGCAAGAAGGGAGAGACAACCAGAAATGCTGTGCACTTTCTCCTCTCTTTTCAAAAAAATTAGGAAATAGCATGTCTTGCCAGTGGCGTAGCATGGGTTGTCAGCACCCGGGGCAAGGCAAGTAATTTGTGCCCCCTAACCTGTGGATTTGCGCCCCCTAACCCTAACCCCCAGATGTTGCACCCGGTGCAGCCGGCCCCCCTGACCCCCCACGCTACGCCACTGGCGAGCGCCTCCTAAGCATGTGCAGAGCGCCTCCCTCCGCCCCCACCACGCGGAGCTCAGCCTGCGCGTGGGCAGGCCCTTTGCGTCATGCGCGCTTGGCAATCCCCGGCACCTCTCCTCTCCTCTCTCTCTCCCTGGAGAAATGAAGCAGCAGACAAGAAGTAGCAAAGGATTGGCGTGTTTCGTCCCTGATCCGGATGAGATCAAAGCGCCGGCAATGGGAAGGAGGCGGGGGAGAAGCAGGAGCAGGCCAGCCGCTGGAAGGGTCATGGAGGCACTGAGCCCGGGAGGCGGGTAGCCAGCCAGGGCGCACCTACCCAACCTCGCCTCGCCCAGGCGCCCTGCTCTCTCCAGCTTCCTCCCGGCCGGGCCAGTGGCTCCACCTCTTCCTTTGCCTCTTTGAGCTGCTTAATTCCCAGCAAGCGATTAGCAGGCTCGGATCGGATCCTGTGGCAGGCGGCGCCTCCACCTCCTCCTCCTCCCGGCTTTGCTGCTGCTGCTCTTTTCCCTCCACCGACGGCGCGCTGCGCCTTGGAGAGGTTCCCGCTTCCTCGAGGGGGGCTGGCCAAACGGAGACGACGACCCCCCACCCCAAACAAGCCTCGGTTGCTTGTCCCTTCCCTCTGGACTTGCGCCCCCCCCCAGATGTTGCACCCGGTGCGGCCGGCACCCCTGGCACCCCCCACGCTACGCCACTGTGTCCTGCTGATTGCCTCTGTGAAGTGGCTGTTTCAGTCACTTTAGGACAGACACTCTGCAATGTGTGTGTGTTGGGGGGGCAATGGCGCTGCAGGGAAGGCGGGGGGCAGTGCGCCCTGGGTGCCATGTCTGGAGGGGTGACAAGAAGGCACCCCGTGTGGTGCTCGCCCCACCACCCCTGGGCACGGCGGCATGAGTAGCCATCGTGGGACCGCAGCCGCACGTGGAGGATCCTCCGTTCGCAGCTGCAAGCAGAGGATCTCGCCACAGTCCGTACAGTGTTTGAGCGGCGCCAGCAGCAAACCGCTATGTACAACGCATGCACGGTGTCTCACACATGCGCTGTACGTAGCAACGCCGCACATGCGCTGTACATAGCAGTTTGCCACCGGCGCCGCCCGAGCGCCCTGCGGATGGCGGTGGGAGCCCTCCGTCGCCGTTACAGCCACAATTGGAGGATCGGTCCGCTAACACTGCCGCCGTGAGCAGAGGATCCCGCCACTGTCTGTACGATGTTCAGGTGGCGCTGGCAGCAAACTGCTATGTACAACACATGTGCGGTGTCACACACATGCATTGTACGTAGTGACGCCACACATGCGCCCTACGTAGCAATGCCATGCATGCATTGTATGTAGTGACACCACACATGCATCATACGCAGCGGCGCAACGCGTGTGCAGCCAGCGGTTTTCCCCGCCCCGAGTGTTGGTTAGCCTTCGTTCACCCCGGGGGGGGGGGGAGAGGAGACTAAATAGTGCAGCGGAATTGTGTGCCTGAAATAGGGGTTGCGGGTTGCGGGTTGCTGCTGCTGCCTATAAGCCGTGTGTGCATGTGTATGCATATGCGTACAGAGCTTTGTGTGTGCCCACATGGAGGGGACTGCTGCTTTCTGGCTGGTGGTGTGGAAAATAGGGTGAGGGGTGGGAAAGGCCTACGTGAATCACACTGAGCTCCTTGAGAGGAAAAGCAAGCTTATAAACGTAAATATTAAATTAAAATGGGGTGAGCAGAAGTTTCAAGAAAATTGGAGTAAATATTTGATGTATATAAGAAACAATTGTAAATCTTTGAAGACACTGGTAGGGTTGGAATAACTCTTACAGCATGTAGTTGAAAATATGAGATATAAAGTACGCAACATTAGAACTTTATTTGATACTTACCAAAGAAATGGAGGGAACTCAGAGGCATGATAGCACCTAAGTTAAATATGTAACCTATATATGTGTAATTTATGAATGTATGTATGTATACTGAAAATCAATAAAAATTTAATTTGCAAAAAAATAAAATAAAATGGGGTGAGCGGAGTAGGAGAGGGGGGAAAATATTTTGTTAAAGTCACCCTGTGTATACACACATACAGAGAGAGAGAGAGGGGGGGGTACCTCGGTTTACGGACTTAATCCGTTCTGGAAGTCCGTTCTTAAATCAAAGCCATTCTTAAACCAAGGCGCACTTTCCCTAATGAGGCCTCCCGTCGCCGGTGCCCTTCCATCATTCAGCTTCTGTTTGTAAAGTTCGCAAACTGGGACACTACTTCCGGTTTTGCTGAAGTCGTATACCAAATAATTCATAAACAGGGCTGCTCTTCAACCGAGGTACCACTGTATTGTTTTGGTGTGTTCATGGTCAATTATGGTGCAGCCACTGAGTTTCCTCCTCCCTCAGACTCTTATACCTGAGTCTTTTGGATTTTTAAAGTATTTTCCAGGAAGGACATTATTCTATTCCAGTTAGAATTCAACTGACATTATATATCTCAATCTCTATATGTATTCTATGAGACTCTGGGGATAATATGGGGTTGGTCCAGTTTTAATTCACCTTTGGATTTTCCTACTAGTAATGTGCGCCTCAGCATTTATCACAAAAACACTTTAGGCCGTTTCTGTGGGTATTGTGTGCATGTTAAGGCTTACCTTCCAGGCAGAGGTTCACACATTAATGCTCTGTGTTGTTACGGAAATTAATCTCCTTTCCCAGTTCCCCCCATTCCAAAGCTATTTTCCCCTTGAAAAAGGACTCCAGGACGTTCTCAGAGGTGAAAATTGTTAGCCAAAGGAAGCCAAATCTCGTCACCTGACTTGCCTCAGGCTCCAGACATGCAAAGGAAGTTCTATTGTACTTTTGGGTGGCGGGAACTTAAGACATATTTGTCTATGCTAATCTTGTACCTGAGTCTTGCCCTCCCATGTCTGCTTATGCTAATCTTGTACCAAGGACTTGTCTGGACATGTTTGCCAAGGTTAAGCCCTCCCCTTCGAACTGTATTCTGGGATGTGGTGGGAAAGTTTTAAAAGTCTTTGTCACCCCATCCTCGGGGTTCAAAATTTGCTCTTTGAACCTATTGCACAATAAACTTTGGTCTACAGCTATTTGCTCCGGTTGACTGGACTCCTTCCTATTCTGCAGGGACCCACGGGCTCTGCCCGACCAGCTGGGTGACTGAGCAGCCTCACACCCAGATTTTTTCTTAACAGTGTCCTAGCATCCTTTTTCTTGCTCTGGAGCTTTAAAACCCGCTCTTTAAAGGTTAAATGTCAATTCAGGTTTTCCATGGATTGACATTTGCCCCAACTGAACTTTAAAGAGTGAAAAGCGAGAGGTTGCTCAGACACAGAACTTTAAATTGCATCCACGCTCAGAAAGAGCAGAGGAAAGGTAAGTGTGGACAAACCTTCAACTGGAGCAAACATCAATGTGTGGAAAACCTGAATTGACATTTGCTCTGGTTCAGCTTTAAAGAGCGAGTTTTTGTGGGGGAAACTGGGGTGGGGGGTAGGAAATGCTTGGACACGGAGTGTTAAAGTGCAGGCTTCTGCCTGGACAGAGCAGGGCAAAAGGTCAGTGTGGATAAGTCCTCTGCTTCACCTTGCAGGCTGCACCATCAATCCATGTCCCTATGGCAGTACTTGCAAGAAGATCGTCTTCACTAACGAAACAGTCTGTGACTGCAAAGCACCCTGGGCAGGAAAACACTGCAATGTGGGTGAGTTGTATTCAACTTTCACACAGTTTGGCTCTTTGACTTATTTCCTTCCACAGAATTTAGGCCTCATTCATGGAGGCTTATGCTATATCCAGGACCCTTCTATGAGGTATTCATAAATTTTGTTTTGGAATTTGATAAACAACTCCCTGCTCCTTGATGCTTGATTCCCAGAGCTGAATGGACTAGATTTAGAATTATTGGAACTCTGGACTCTTGCTGCCCTTTCTTGTGGCACAGCTTGTCTGTCAATATGGACATTTTATTTACTCATGTTTATTTTTAGGCTGCTTTACAGGAGCCTTTATCTGCTCTGACTCCTCAACATGGCTTACAATATAGTATTTAAAACCTACCAAGCAGGGCCACTGATGCCAATCTTAAGGCATAGTCAAGTCCATATAGAAGTAATCAACCCTTTAACTAACCTGACTCTAAACCATTTAGGGCTTTAGAAGCCAAAACCAGGACTTTGAATTGGGCCCAGGAGCATCCTGACAACCTGTGCAACTGGTATAGAGTTTATGTCATATGCTTTGACTAACGTGGCAAGCACCTTGAGCAGCTGGATTCTGTACCAGTTAAAGTTCCCAAGTTGTGTTCAAAGGCAGCCCTATGTAGTCTGTCCCAATGCATGCATGCCTACGGCAAGGTCTACCTTTTCTAGTGTTAGGAGAGCTTGCAGCTCAAGTGAATGAGATTGAAATTATCACTTATGTTTTTGGAGTTCAAAGGCTTTATTCATGCAGGAAAAGATTTATATTGAAAGGAACTACTTACAGAATGAGAGTTGAAAGAGAGAGAGACAGCAGAGTACTGTGTCCAGTTCTGGGCACCACAATTCAAGAAGGACACTGACAAACTGGAACGTGTCCAGAGGAGGGCAACCAAAATGGTCAAAGGCCTGGAAACGCTGCCTTATGAGGAACGGCTAAGGGAGCTGGGCATGTTTAGCCTGGAGAAGAGGAGGTTAAGGGGTGATATGATAGCCATGTTCAAATATATAAAAGGATGTCACATAGAGGAGGGAGAAAGGTTGTTTTCTGCTGCTCCAGAGAAGCGGACACGGAGCAATGGATGCAAACTACAAGAAAGAAGATTCCACCTAAACATTCGGAAGAACTTCCTGACAGTAAGAGCTGTTCAACAGTGGAATTTGCTGCCAAGGAGTGTGGTGGAGTCTTCTTCTTTGGAGGTCTTTAAGCAGAGGCTTGACAACCATATGTCAGGAGTGCTCTGATGGTGTTTCCTGCTTGGCAGGGGGTTGGACTCGATGGCCCTTGTGGTCTCTTCCAACTCTATGGTTCTATGATTCTATGATTCTATGACTTTTTGTCTCAAGCTGGGAGAGAAAAAACAAAATGGTTAAGCTTTTAGGGGCAGACTTAACTTGGACAGATAGGCTACAAGGAAAGGCTGGCTAGATTACTAGACAAACACTCTAGCGAATGGCAGGAGGTGGGGTGGGGACAGGGGGTGGGGTGGCGTGGGTAGCAGCCATGCCTTCCCCACTCCTCATAGGGTTGACTTCCAGAACTATCCCATATGTCCAACCTTGTCAGATGGTCTAGAAACTGGATTAGGTTGGATTCAAATAACCCCTCTTTGCCACCAAGCCAGCAACTTCATGCTTTTTCTATAGTATGGTGGACAAAATAGCAACTGATTAGGCTGGGCAAGTAGTCTAGCTAGATAACCAGATATTTGCTTCTTACAATGACCATTTTACTCTTCATTCACTGTGTTGGGCCATCACATTTAACTTGCTTTTTCAGCACCTTAGCTGACACAGTTGCTCTCCCTTTGGCTATCATCTAAACCCCTGTAAAGAGGGACAAAAAAAAGAGGAAAACCCACTACCACCACGACCCAAGCTGCCCTGAAGTCCTTGTAGTTTCATTGTCATATTCACTGTTTATCCACAAAAGGCAAAAGATCATTAAAAAAATTAAATATTGTGCAGATGATGTGAAACTTTACAGATAAGAAACTGCAGCTCTTATTGTTTACCACTAGGTGGCAAAATCCAGCAGAATTTAATGCTTTAAAAGGGAGAAAAGTAGTAAGACTAAGAACAGCTGCAAGAACAGAGATACATTTTTAGGCAAACATGGTGAAATAAAACTCAGAGTTTGCTAAATACTCAACAAAGCAACAGAACTACACCATGCTTGCCATTCATAGTTCTTCAGACATATTGCAAAAGAAGAGAGTGGGTCATAGGTTTCAGCTGGGGCTGATAACATCGGCATCACCTTTCCTTGGGCAGTCAGGTGTGCTTATAGTGAGAACAGGATCCATTCTATCCAAGCTGTGTACTGTACACAAGTGGCCCTGCCCTGGGAAATGGAGCTTCACCAAGGGCTGCTGCAATGTGAAGGCAATGATGTTCTCTCCCAGTGGCCTACAGCCAGGTCCACCATCAACAGTGGTGGCCCAGAAAATAGAGTTGAAAGGAGAAGATGGCTGAAGAAATCAGGGTGTGGTGAAGAGGGGGTGGGTGGAACTAGGGTCACATTGAGATGGGGGGGTAGGACAAATTTGGATCACCTCAATATTCCGAAATGTTTCCCAGTTTTTCTGGAAGCAGCTTGGGTCATTTCCAACACAAGCTTGCCTTATCACTCAGTGGTGTAGCATGGGAGGTCAGAGGGGCTGTTGCCCTGGGCACAAAGTTGGGGGGGGGGATTCCAAAAGAAAAAGCCAATCAAGTGATGTAAAAATGTTAAAATATAACAACAACAACAACAACAACAACAACAACAACAACAACAACAACAACAACAATGGCTGCAGCCACTGTCTCCTCCCCTCCTCCTCCTTACCAGTGTGGTGTAGTGGTTAAGAGCGGTAGACTCCTAATCTGGGGAACGGGGTTCGCGTCTCCGCTCCTCCACATGCAGCTGCTGGGTGACCTTGGGCCAGTCACACTTCTCTGAAGTCTCTCAGCCCCACTCACCTCACAGAGTGTTTGTTGTGGGGGAGGAAGGGAAAGGAGAATGTTAGCCACTTTGAGACTCCTTAAAGGGAGTGAAAGGCGGGATATCAAATCCAAACTCCTCCTCTTCTTCTTCTTCTTCTTCTTCTTCTTCTTCTTCTTCTTCTTCTTCTTTCCTTGCTGGGAAGATACTTCCCCACCACCACCACTGCCTCCATCCAGCCCTGACAGGAACCATGGGTTAGAGGGCGCAATAATTGCCTTTCCTTGGGTACTGGCAAACCGCGCTATGCCACTGTTATCACTAACAGAATAATGTTGTAGACCAACTGCCCATATGGACCAAGAGAGAACCAGTGGCTGGAGTGTTGGGCTAGGAAGTGGGAGACCAAGGTTAAAATAGCCATAAAGCTCACTGCCGACCTTGAGCCAGTCACTATCTCCCGGCCTGAGTTACCTCACAGGACTGTTGTCATGACAAAATGCAGAGAGAGAGCTCACTGCACGCCACCTGGAGCTCCTTGGAAGAATGGCAGGATATAAAAGTAGTACACAAACACGTGTGTGTGTAAATAATAAGTGGATAGGTAAAAGGTAAATAGGCAATGCTTTTTTTCTTAAAAAAATGTTTAGGGGTACTCTCATTTTCCTACTCATATTGAAATACTGCCCCTCAATGAGTTCAAACTTAGATTCACAAAATGTTTAGGGCTATGCGTACCCCTGCGTCCTCCCAGAAAAAAGCACTGTAAATAGGTAAAGGACCCCTGGACATAGTCAATGGCGCCTATGGGGTGTGGCACTCATCTTGCTTTTCAGGCCGAGGGAGCCGGCATTTTTCCACAGACATGTGGCTGTGGAAAGGGTCATGTGACTAGCATGACTAAACTGCTTCTGGCGCAACGGAACACCATGACAGAAACCAGAGCGCACAGAAACATGGTTTACCTTCTCGCCACAGCGGTACCTATTTATCTACTTGCACTGGTGTGCTTTCGAACTGCTAGGTTGGCAGAAGCTGGGACTGAGCAACGGGAGCTCACCCCATTGTGGGGATTTGAATTGCCGACCTCCTGATCGGCAAGCCCAAGAGGCTCAGTGGTTTAGACCACAGCGCCACCCTCTCCCTCACAGAAATAAGTGGATAATGTTATGCTAGCAGATGTTTACTTAAGACTTCTGTATGTTTATCCAGGTCCTAGCCAACATTGCTATTCTGGTAATGGGACAGACTACAGGGGCATTGAGAAAAAGACAATTTCTGGAGATAATTGTCTGCCATGGAATTCAGATCTCCTTTACCAAGAGCTTCATGCTGACATAGTTGAAAACCCCGTGCAACTGGGACTGGGACCACATTCATACTGCCGGTAAGAAAATTAGCTGGTAGATAAAGGAAAATACAAGTAAAAATAGAGACATTTGTGGGTTACACACTGGTTCTCACCCCAGTGACTCTCTGATTGCACACATATACGCACATGCACACATATTCTTCTCTACTTTGATAGATGTGTGGTATTGTGTGTTAGCAAAGCCACTGGAATGATGCAGACAGAAACCAGAGAGAAAATTGGGTTTAGAACTGAAGGTATATGAAGAAAACCCAAACGTGCATAAGAGGGAAAAATGGTGGGGTTAGTGACAAAAGCAATGTTCACCAAACATTAAGGGGCAAATGTTTTTCCTCCCCACTGTGTTAGAAACCCAGATGAAGACAAGGAGCCATGGTGCTACACAGTCAAAGAAAACTCAGTATCTTGGGAATACTGCAATGTTACTTTATGTCGTAAGTAACATTTTGCATCCATTTTGAAGTTAGCATAAGCAAAGGAAGAAGTGAAATTAGTAAATGTAAGGCAGGAACAAGTCTCTTTCCCCTTCCATATACAGGTCACGTGCCATTTCTTATGTTTAAGGTCAGAATGTTCTGGAGCAGATAACAGCTGGTACAACAGCTCCATAGATAGTCCTGTCTGTCTCCCCCAGCCCAGCCCAGTATATGCCTCCCCTTCCTCTCCAGACCAAGTTCTGCTGCTGTTCTGTAAAGATGAATCCTTAAAGACTTCTGTATCAGTTCTCATGCAAGGCTGACTTGGGGCATTCAGCCTGCCCAAGTTCTGCTCCAGGGGAAGGACTGAGAGACGAAGAGACGGATTTGTATGAGGTTGTGTGCGCATGATGTGGCTCTGAAGGACTGGGGTGCATCTGGCTGAGAAGTGCTTGAGTTTGAGACCCTACTCACTAGTATGAATAAAATGGCCTGATCCAACCCAAGTCCAGCAACAAAGGGACATAGCACCACAGGGAAGGGAAGCACAATGCTAACATCAAAGGCTGAACTAGGAATGACATAAGCAGGGTGATTCTACCCCTCCTCTGCAGTTTCGGACTCTGATGTTAGTGGGATGGCATCAGCTTGAGCAGCAAGCAGGAAACGCCCAGAATGAGAAGATGAAGCTTAAATTAAGCTGCTCCACTTCTGCTACGCCACTCTGAAGACGCCATAATCAGAAAAGAGCTCTTTGCCTTGTAATCATATTTCCGTAGCTATTTAAAGTAAATAGTAAAGATTCAGTAGTAAAAATGGGTAAAAGATTAAATATGTCTGTTCTTCACTCAGGGAGCAGAAGGCGGCGGCCGCCACCCCCACCCCCACCCCCGGAAACTTTTGATGACTTTGCCGTGGTCCAGAGTTTATGTGGGAGAAGACATAAGAAGCGAAACTTCTTAAGACCCAGAATTACAGGAGGGTCTTCCTCCTTGCCAGGATCACATCCCTGGCTGGCCAGCATATATATTGGGAGAAATTTCTGTGCTGGAAGCCTTCTTCGTTCTTGTTGGGTGGTGACAGCTGCACATTGTTTTGCTGATAGGTAGAGCCTATGCTTTGATTTCATCTGAAATTCACTGCACGTGCCTCAAACTGCTTTTAAATCAAACAAAATGTTTCATGTGAGACCCCTGAGCGAAAATGGAATGAAGTTTGAGGCAAGAATCCCTAACGCTCAGAACCTTCTTAGCATGTGCACTAGCCTGCAGGTATCACAAAGACTGTAAAGGAATTGTGTTTTATATAATGGGACTCTCAGAACTTTTTATATTTTGAAACAGTATTTAGCAGTTTGGAACAGCAAGCATAAATAAAAAGCAATTCCCAGAAGGTGCAGCTGATGTTATATTAAAGAAGCAATGCCAGGAATATAGCGAAACCCAACTCCCATCTATCAGACAGGGGGGGACTGAAACTGGCTGGCAGCTGGATCCATATTTTCCCCACCCTCTGTGGCCAAGTTTGACCAAAGTATGGTGTGCATCACTTTGGAGTCCCAACAAACTGCTGATTGTCAGGACTTTAAAGCTCCTTTCACAGCTCTCTGCTGATCATCAGGGGATTGTCGGTACTTGCAGAGATGTGTGTGCATTGCTTTGAAACTCTGATGTTTCAAAGTGCCACACGCAGCTCTCTGTCAGCTCCAATGATCTCCTGAACAATGGGGCTTCCAAAGAGCAATGTTGGGCACTATGCACAGGGCTTTACGGATGCAGCCCCACTTTTGACCCAGTCATGTCTTTATCTGCTGTGTACCTGACGTTACATATTCTACGGTTTAAATCTAGAATCATAGAATTGTAAAGTTGGAAGGGAGCCCAAAGGTCATCTAGTCCAACCCCCTGCACTGCAGGAACCTCTGCTAAAGCATTCATGGCAGATGGTCATCCAACCTCTGCTTAAAGGAGAGTCCACCACCGTCTGACGAAGTCTGTTCCACTGTCAAACAGCTCTTACCATCAGAAGGTTTTTTCTGATGTTTAATCGGCATCTCCTTTCTTGTAACGTGAAGCCATTGGCTTGGATCTTACCATTTGGAGCAGAAGAAAACAAGCTTGCTCCGTCTTTCATGTGACAGCCCTTGAGACATTTGAAGATGGCTCAGATATCTCCTCTTAGTCTCCTCTTTCCCAGACTAAACGTACCCAACTCAACCACTCCTCATAAGCCTTGGTTTCCAGACCCTTTATCTTCATGGTCACCCTACTCTGCATACAATCCTGCTTGTCAATATCCTTCTTAAATTGTGGTGCCTAGAACTGGACACAGTACTCCAGGTGTGGTTTGACCAAGGCAGAATAGAGCTGGACTATTACTTCCATGGATTCTATACTTTTGTTGATGCAGCCTAGAATGGAATTAGCTTTTTTGCTGCTGCATCACATTGTTGACTCATGTTAAGCTTGCAGCCTGCTAAGATCCCTAGACACTTTTCACATGTACTACTGGCAAGCCAGGTGTCCCCCACCTTATATTTGTGCAGCTGGTTTTTCATGCCTCGTTCTCCAATCTGTCAAGGTCATATTGAATCCCCATTGTGTCTTCTGCAGCATTAGCTATCTCTCCCAGTTTGGTGTCATAGAATTGTAGAGTTGGAAGGGACCCTGAGGATCATCAGCAAACTGGATGAGCATCACCTCAAGTCCTTCACCCAAGTCTTTATGAAGACGCTAAACAACAATGGGCCCAGGACAAAACCCTGCAGCACCCCACTTGTCACTTTTCCCCAATATGTTGAGGAAACATTTGTAAACACTCTTTGGGTTTGGCCAGTCAACCAGCTACAATCCACCTAACAATTACCTCATCCGGCCCACATTTCACCAGCTTCTCCACCAGAATATCATGGGGGACTTGAACTCAAGAAATGCCATGTCTACACCATTGCCCTGATCCACCAATCCTGTAACTCTATCAAAAAAAGAAATGAGATTGTTTCTTAGTAATCACAGCATCCTTTTCTAAGTGCCCACAGACAGACCATTTATCCAGGACCTTTTCTGGTATCAGTGTCAAGCTGACTGGTTGGTATTTATTCACCTTTGCCTGCTGCCACTCTGCAGGAGCCTAATCTGTTCTCCAATATTTCTTAAAGATTATAGACAGAAATTCTTAGATTACACCTGCAAGCTCGTTTAGTACCCCTGAGTGTAGTGCACCATGCCCTGGAGAGTTCTACATTTCAAGTAGTTAGGTCTTCTTTTCCTATCTGGGCTGCATCTCCCTCCTTGCAACGTGTATTCTGTTATCACCAGGTTGAGCACTGCTTTCTTTTGGGTTAAGACAGAGGCAAAGAAGGTGTTGAGCAGTTCCAGATTCTCTTTGTCATCCTATAGCATGTCTCTGTCTTCTCCATGCAGAGGAAGTACTACTTGCTTGTTCTTCCTGTTGATTCAGACATAGCCAAAGAAACCTTTCTTGCAACTGTTGGCTTCCACGGTGAGGTGCAACCCATCTCTTGCCAGAGGTCCTTCCTCAAGGAAGCGGAGACCATGCTCCAAGAAGCCAAATCCTTATTGACAACACCAACTGCACAGTCAGTGGTTTACTTCTAGGATTTTCCTCTCTCTTCCTGGGTCACATCCTTCAACAGGAAGCGGTGGTGAAAAAGGCACCTTTGCCCCAAGGCCCTTCAGCTTCCTGCCCAGAGTCTTATGGTCCCTTGCTATAAGTTAAAGACTGTGACTGGCAATCTCGTTTGCATCCACATGAATCAGAAGGAATCAGTGTGGCACATCCTCACTAGTTCAGCAGCCCAATGGCAGAACTAAATCCACATGATGGAAGCAAAGGTTATGTCAAACCAAGGTCACTTCCAGGTAACCCATTTACTGAGCACTCCTCCCAGTTTGTTTGTGGAGAGGTGATACAACATTGTCTTAAGCAGTTGCTATTCTGAATTTCCCCCTTCGTTTTCCTTACAACAAAATGTTTTTTTGGAAGCAAGTTTCTTGTGTTACCAAATGTTACTCTTCATTTGGCAAGCATGGCTGTCATGCCCATATCTGCTATTCCTTCTGCTGCTGCTGGGCTACTGCCTAAGTTTCAGTTGGCTTATAGCATCACGACTGCAACTCACAACGTTACATTGGCACCCTGACACCCCAATCAAAATGTTAGTTGCTGGGTCAGCCAATTTAAATATTATAATACAATAATATTCTGTTCCTTGCCTATAGGAAGGAAGTGTATTTGTTAAGGTCATAACAAAATCATTCAAATATACAGATAAATAAGAATAAAATATTTAAAGTGCATCATGTAGCTTAATACCCTCATTCTCTTCATCATTTTCTTTCCTCTTTTCTTCAGTCCACTGATGTCAACCATTCGAATTGTTTTGGGACAACATTTTTTTAATATGACAACAGCTGTTACTCAAGAATTTGATGTGGAGAAGTACTTCATGCACCCTGACTTCACAGTATACAACCCAACTGAAAATGATATAGGTGAGCCTTTTTCTTCTTTCTGGTTTAGTTTTAAGTGTGTGGATTGAGATGCAGCCAAGTGGGCAGTGAGATTGCCATCCCTTCCACCCATCAGACACCGGAAGTGTAGCTCTGGCTCCCTGTGCCTGGCCAGACTGAACTGCAGGCATTGCCCTCAATAGGGCAATCCACTCTAAGGTTTGGGAAGATCAAAATAGATCTGCTCTCCTTGCTGCAGAAAGCTTTTGATAAAAACCAGAACTTTATGATTCCACCCATTCCTAGTGGCAAAGTGCTTTTTTGAACAAAGGTGAGAGGCCAAAAAAAGGTAGTACCTGAAATCTCAGCTCTTCACTCGCAGGGCTGGGTCATCCACGTGTGGTCATTGCTTGATGATTTCAAAATCAAGTGAACCAGTCCACAGTCACTTTCTGCGATTTTTTTTTTTAAAGTTATTTTCTCTTGCAGTTTTGGTTAAGTTGAAGAAGGTGAAACAACGCTGTGCAGTGAAGTCCCAGTTTGTTCGACCAATCTGCCTGCCGGAAAAGGGAATGCCCTTTCCAGATAATCAGAAATGCCAAATTGCAGGATGGGGACACTTACATGAAAGTAAGTTAGAATGTTGCTTTTATGTGTGCTACTGATACTGACCAGAGACATAACCAGATGTTCTAAGTAGGCAAGACTTAGAACTATGATCACTTTAGTCTTCATGCAGATGATTTGTCAACTGAATCACTTCTTTGGCCAATTCAAGAACACATTATCACCTGTTAATTATTTTATTGACAGCATGATTTAGCTCTGTTTTGCTGAAATGTCCTTTGACTTTTGCCGCAGAATTCGAGCACAGTGCAGCATAAAGTATGGCACCTGCTTTCTAGACATTGCATCCAGTTTTAAAATGTAGTTTCTCTTTTGTAATAGCCACTAAATCCTCAGAGGCTGAAATGCGCAGGGACTTTTCTTTCCTACACCTGGTCCTGCACAGCGGCCCTTTGCCTTTCTGCCTACTACATGATCCAGGGGATATGGAGAGAAAAGGGAATTGGAGCCCTCGGAATAACTATAGGAAAGAAATAAGTGCTGGAGAGGAAAATTAGGGGCCAGAAAGAAATGGTTATGTGATCAAAAGGCAATGCCAGTCAACCATGACTGTGAATGGGATTATACAGGAATAATAATAATAATAATAATAATAATAATAATAATAATAATAATAATAATTTATATGCCACCCTTCTGACTGTCACTTCAGGAGTACAGTACAGTGGTACCTCGGGTTACAGATGCTTCGGGTTACAGACACTTCAGGTTACAGACTCCGCTAACCCAGAAATAGTACCTTGGGTTAAGAACTTTGCTTCAGGATGAGAACAGAAATCGCTTGGTGGCGGCACAGTGGCACCAGGAGGCCCCATTAGCTAAAGTGGTGTCTCAGGTTAAGAATAGTTTCAGGTTAAGAACGGACCTCCGGAACGAATTAAGTTCTTAACCCAAGGTACCACTGTAGTAGGCTAGGAAGGGTATTCTACAGTAGTAGGGCTGCGAGTTCAATGTTCCTTTCCGATTCTCTGAGTTGGCTCAGTGAAATGCTCAGAAATAAATAGAATATTTGTCAAGTTAAATGCTTAAGCACACTGCTGAAGCCCCGTCTTGCATAAGGCTTGGCCTGCCAGCCCCACCTGTGAAGAGCAAGAGTTAGAACTTGGCCACAGCTGTTTCCAGGGGAAGCCTATTTGGCAGGTTCTTTGGGCAGTGAGTGACTGAGCAGGCCAGCCCTGGTGGACGGGCAATGATAGGGACAGCCCCCCCCCCCGAGGATTTCTCCTTTGGGGTGTGATGAGGGTGAGGGCACTCCCCCGGGTGACTGCTTGTGGGTGGGCTTGCTCCTAGGTGCGAAACTGAAGCAGCTGGACTAGGATGGGCAATGGGGATGCGAATTAACCTGGCTTCCAAGTGAGAATAGTATTTATTTGTCTCCTTGGTTGGTTGGTTGGTTTGCACTGATATCTCGCCTTTTTCTCCAAGGAGCTGAAGGTGGTTAAATTGTTCTCCCCCTCCTCATTCAATCCCCACAATGACCCTGGCAGGTAGACGAGGCTGAGGGACACTGGACTGGCCCAAGGTCACCCAGTGAGTTTCACGACTGACTAGGAATTTGAACCCTGGTCTTAGTCTGACACTCTAACCACTACACCACCCTGGGGAAAATGTGTCTGAGCATGAATCCAGCTCGCAAATATATAACTAGTGTGACTGCATTTTATTTTGCTATTTTATATTATTTTAATTTACTGCACTGATTGCACTTTTATTATTGTTATTTTTGCATAAATATTCCGTTCACCACATTGGGGGCATCTGAGCCAAAACGTAGCATATAAACCATAACATAAATATGTAAACTATTCCGGGTTGTAGCCAACTAAATTTTACTCGGAGTAGACCCTTTTAAATGGCTCTGTTGTCATAGAATCATAGAGTTGGAAGAGACCACAAGGGCCATCGAGTCCAACCCCCTGCCAAGCAGGAAACACCATCAGAGCACTCCTGACATATGGTTGTCAAGCCTCTGCTTAAAGACCTCCAAAGTAGGAGACTCCACCACACTCCTTGGCAGCAAATTCCACTGTCAAACAGCTCTTACTGTCAGGAAGTGTCATATTCATTCATTTCTATTGGTCTCCTCTGAGTAGTACTACTGTTGAATCCAACCCTTGGGAGAGTGCTTGGCAAAGCACTTTAAACACTTCAAGTTAATCTACTCTGCTCTAGTTAGAATTAATTGTTTTCTATACAATTTATTTCTACAGATTCATCCAGCTATTCTAAAGTATTGCAAGAAACATCAGTTCCGATCATCCCCGATTACAAATGTCAGAACTATGATGTTTATGGAGCTGACATTAGTGAAAATATGTTCTGTGCTGGTTACCTTGATGGTAAATCGGACGCCTGCCAGGTAATATTATTGAGTTTCTGCCTGAATTAAATTTGTACAAGAGAGTGAATGTGAATGTGAGAGTCCAAGGAATCCCTCTTGGCATTTCTGTTTTGCTCACACTTTGTTTTTTTGGGTTTTTTGGGGGGGGCTGTGTAGGACATCTTTCCTCCCCCTTCCTTAGGGAACGCAAAAAAATACTGGGTTTGGTGTAAATTCTCTTCTTAAAGGGGTGGTGGAGCGGCCTAGTGGAGCGGCCACCTCTGCTTAATGGGAGATAAATCCCTTTTGAAATGTAGACTGTGGAGATGAGATTGAGATCTCCATTTCAAAAATCTGAACTCACCACTCCTAACCAGGTACATGCTCTTGCACTAACCCAGAATGATAGAGAGAGAGTGTGATATATAGATATAGACTTGACTCCTCTGGAGATTGGAGAATTCCACATTTTAAGTGCTATTATGAGTCCTATCAATTCCACCATTTACCGTATTTTTCGCTCTCTAAGACGTATCAGACCACAAGACGCACTTAGTTTTTGGAGGAAGAGAACAAGAAAAAAAATATTCTGAATCTCAGAAGCCAGAACAGCAAGAGGGATTGCTGCACAGTGAAAGCAGCAATCCCTCTTGCTGTTCTGGCTTCTGGGATAGCTGTGCAGCTTGCATTCACTCCATAAGACGCACACACATTTCCCCTTACTTTTTAGGAGGGAAAAAGTGAGTCTTATAGAGCAAAAAATATGGTACTTTTAAAAAATGCATGGGCAGGGTCATCAATGGATGCAAATCGTAAAAACGTCCAATTCCCAGAGGATATTCTTTTGTGAAGAAGGAACTGAAGTGAAATATGTCAGTAGGGACGCACCTCAGGTTTGGAGCTGAAGAGCTGGAGGGAGGCGTTCTTTGACGCCTGGGGTCTTGCCTCTCATTCCACTTCATTGTCTCCTGGAGTTTTTAGTTAGAGCTGAACAATTTATTGTCCTGCAGTTTTCTCAGGCTGACCCACAACTGAAAGTATTGAGGATCCACTCCAGATCTTGCATAGAAGTTGGGGGTTTTGTAGTATAAAAAAGGGAGGGTTTGTTAGTACATTATTCTTGACTACTAGCTGAAGGATGCCAATGTTGTGTGGCAAGATGCCAACTGCCCCTGCCTCCAGCAACTATTCCACCATAAATGGTGAGCACTGAAAGGCCCTGCCCAAATATTCAAGGAAATACTCCAACCATATGAGCATTAATTATGTGGCCCAAACTATCTGGCAATTGCTTTGAAAGGCCTATCAGTGTCCTGCACTGTTGGCAATTTATGACACTGGTAAGGAATGCTTGATCCCCATTTTCTTATTTACATTTTTCCAATTTATTACACAGCTTGTGTTCCAGGTAGAATCTAGACACATATAAAAACCGCTGTAATGGGTTTAGGGGTTGCTCGTGCGTAAGTTGCCGCCACTCCTGGCGAGGTTACCTGGTTGAACCCTTTCTGACTGAACAGCCTCCAGCATTGTGACTGCCTCAGTCGCTGGCAGAATCCGTCAGTGGGCGTTTCTTAAACTTCTTCCAGCACAAAAGTTCCTTGACGCCTAGTCTCCGTCTAGACTCCTTGCGCGGAAGTCTTCTGTGCAGGGAGGGTGTGGGCAGCGGAGTACCCGTACTCTCTCCGCTGGTCTCCGGCGAGGAGTCGTGGAGCCTCCTCTCCGATTCCCCCACCTGCCCCCCTTCTCTACTGGTGTTATGCTGATTTCCTTCCCCAGCGGACGGGCTGCCTCTCTCCCTATTGGGACCCTCTCCGCCATCCCTCTGGAGCCTTCCCTCTGCCTCTAGCTCCGATGGCAGTTCCCTGACAACCGCTTTGAAACTGCTTTTTTTTAAAAAAAGAGCATGTTTAAAAATACATTGAATTTTCCATAAGGCTCACCATTGCCATCTAGTGTCACATTGTATATTGCGCTTAAAACACACTTAAAATGTTTTATTTGCAGCCGTATTGCTAGTCTCCTTTTGCAATGTTATTGAGCTTACAACAAGCAAAATTGTTTCGTAAGACACAGAGATTGTCATTTGCAAAACCTATGATAAATAAAATGAGCCAACATTTCCAAATAATGGAAACCATAGTGAAATATTTTTGTCCTTAAATTTATCTTTGAAACAGGGAGATTCTGGCGGCCCCCTGGCCTGTGAAAAGGATGGCGTATCTTACCTGTATGGCATTATCAGCTGGGGTGATGGATGTGGCAAAGCGAGGAAGCCTGGTGTTTATACAAGAGTGACCAAATATGTGGACTGGATAAATGAGAAGATAAACCGGCTCCAAAAGAGCAGCCGTAGTTCCTTACCCAGATGAAGGGCATTTTGCTGAAATTATGGATTGCCACCATCATTGTTTATAATGCTAACTGTTGTCATTAAAAGGCACCCTGTTCCACCTGATTCTGCCAAGTCTTTCTATCTACCGTACTTCACAATAATGGACTCGTTTCAGATGAAGCCCTAAGCTGTCAGTTTAAAAGGTCCAAAAGCATTACCCAACAAAAAATGTGCATTATTCTAAAAAAAAAGGACAATAGAAATAGAAATTATAAACTTTTATATGAGCATTTATACAGGACATACACACATATTTTCACATAGGTGAGAATTCAACTAAAAACTAACAATCTAATTGAAACGTACACCTTGCAGCCAATTGTGCAAAACCTGAAATTTGGGGATTTGCTTGTTTGTTTTGTAATCAGAGTGTGGGAGTGGTCAGGATCAGGCACAGCACCACAGGGGTGGGTACATAGTCATTATGGTCACCAGTAACTATGCCAGGGGTCCCCAAACTTTTTTCAAAGAGGGCCAGATTTGATGAAGTGAACATGCGTGAGGGCCAACCAAAGTTCTTGAGCTTTTTTTAGGATTGAAGTTGCTGAGCTTTTTCTACAATTTTACCCCAGGACATATACTGCCATGGGGGCTGGATTAAATTGACCAGCGGGCCAGATTAGACCCCCAAATGGACTTTGGACATGCCTGAACTATGCTGTGGTTAGCACTAGAGCTGAACTGAACTCTCCATTTTACTGCCCTATTTGGAAGCAGAGAAACAGGATAGGTATCAATAGAGCAAAACATTTGCAGAGTACTTACCTTGCTTTAACACCACCCCCTGTTTTAAAAGGACTCCCCCTCTCTCTTATGGAGAGAGAGAGTTCCTTCCGTGCAGGAAGTATGCCTCACTTGGCATTCTGGAAAACGCTTGCAAGAGAGAATTATTTGCTGTCGTGCAATTGTGGAGTCAACAAACTGAACAGGGAAGCATGAGGTCTACGCCTTTGGGCATGTGATCTAACATTTAACGAGTGCAGAAGCCTAGCACTGCCCACACACTAAGGCTTAGCTGCATGCAAGTGCTTGTGCAGGTCATGAACAAGGAATACAGCATAAATATTGATAGCAGGAATATCGATAGCAGCCGAAACTATGAAGATAAGGAATATTAGAGTAACACACACACACCTGTTGTCTAGAGAGGGACTTTCATGGTTTTCATCATGTACAAAAACTACTCTTCACTGCTACTGGTGGGTTTTATTTGGGGGGGGGTACTGCTGCCCAACCACAGGTAAGCTAAAATTTGGATTTCAGTTGGGCAGAATGTATGAAACCAGCAGTTAAGTCTGTGGTTGCCAGCAGATGAGGCACAGAATGAAGAGACTGGAAGATAACATTTAATATTACCATAAGTATTTTGAAGCAGAGGGTACCTGTCATGAGGTTAAAAAAAAAGAGGCCCCACTTTTTCCCATACAGCAATTAAAACACTCATGTTCGGGGTTGGCAGCCGTAGCACAGTAGAGGACAGTTCAAGGGTGACGGGAAAGAAAAATAGTTTCTTTACCCTTCCTGAAGGGTCCTGAATCTAGTCAATTATGGGAGACAGAACAAGAAAAAATCTCTCTCCACTTCCTACACGCTAGGCATAACTTATATACCTCTACCCTCTCTTACTGGCCTTTTGAGTAAAAAATCCCATGTGCCACCCCTCTGTTCATTTTGGCTGCCCTTTTTGAACCCGTTCCAACTCTACAATATCCTTTTCTTAATGTGAGGCAACCAAAACTCTACACCATAGATTTGCATAAGAGCATCATATTGTTGGCAGTTTTGCTTTTAATCCCACTCCTAATGATCCCTAGCATCTTCAGTGAACGATCCACTGTGCCCCCAAGGTCACATTCCTGGTCAGTCACTGCGAGTTCAGACCCCATGAACATATACGATGTGAAAACAACCACTGCCAGGATCTCTCCACCACCGGGAGTGTTGTCACTGGCACATGAGGATAACTGCTTATCTCCCTCTTCCCCAGTGATGCTCTCCTTCCCCAAGCTCACCCCCCCCCCATGAAAGCAGGGGAGATCTCCTCCTTGCAATGGGACACAGCTACCACGTCCCTGAAGGCCTTGACCACCAACCCCTCTGCTTCTCTCAGCCTCTCCAGGTCAGCCAAATGTTACCCCCTGGCCTTTTTCTATCTAGCAGGGAACAAAATGTAGGCTCTTGTACCTGAAATAGCAGATAAATGCAAGGGGAGAAATGGAGCTACAAATCTTTCAAGCTCTCCCGGTCTATCAGGACAGCAGTCGGAGGAGAACCTAAACAGACCAAGCCACCAGCATTTTATTAAATTTAAAACTGCCTACAGCCAGGGTTTAATTATTTCCCCCCCATATTGTGCATGGCTGGCTCTTCTGCATCTCTTGACAGCCAATGTAACCTAAAGGTCTGGAGTTTTTACACACCCTGAATGTGGGGGAAGTGTGCAGGATCAGGGCATACTGGCTATCCTCTTTTGGTTTAAATCCCAAACCTCCTTGCAGCTGACCACACAACTGGTACTGTTTGGTGACCAGAGGCGTACCTAGAGGTCCCTTTCACAAAGAGCTGTATTGGCAGCAGGGGGGTGGGGCATTACCATATTTTCCACTCTATAAGATGCACCAGACCATAAGACGCACCTAGTTTCTGGAGGAGGAAAACAAGGGGGGGGGGGGAATTCTGAATCTCAGAAGCCAGAACAGCAAGAGGGATCGCTGCGCAGTGAAAGCAGCAATCCCTCTTGCTGTTCTGGCTTCTGGGATAGCTGCACAGCCTGCATTTGCCCCATAAGACGCACACACATTTCCCCTTACTTTTTGGGAGGGGAAAAGTGAGTCTTATAGAGCAAAAAATACGATACTTTACTGCAATAGTGGCACAAGTATTTGGTGTGTCTGGAAAGAGGGCAAGGTGGTGAGGAAGGGTGAAAAAATTCACACAACGATGTGCTGCGGTGTGAGAAGGATGGGAAACCTCTCCCGTGTTTGATTCTGTTGCGATAGCAGCGTCGCGCCGTCATACACTCCAGCGTCATACTTTCTCCAACATTCTTGCCACTTCTCCGACTGCTCAGCTCCAGCTGTTGTCGAAGCTCATGACCGTACACAGATAATGGGAGACTGATTTCAGGGGCAATTTTTTGCGCCAACCCCTCTTCCTCTCTCCTTTGTTGGGGGCAGAGGAACTGTTCACTCATAAATCCGTTCTATCCTGTTTCTGCATTATTCTCAGGGTTTTTAAAAAATAGACATGAAAAGCTACATTTAAATACGCTTCCTCTCGTAATATGTATCATGAAATTGCATTTTGATTAGTCTCCCAACAATGTTAAGTACAACTGTTTGCACACGAGGTGATTTCTCCTCTCCGCCACTGCAGAGAGTGAGGCAAATAAAATCAAACGACTTTTGTGTCTTTCCTTGCACTTTAGACAAAGTGGTCTAAGGACCTTTGATCCCTCATTTTTTCAAAGCTGCCGTGTGCTTTGAGAAGAGGACTGCATCTGCCCCTGGGAGTGAAGCAATATAACGGTGTGCTGTCATTTCCAGGGTCCCTGAACAGAAAATAGTTGGCTGCCCTAAACTGAGCATCCCAATTCGAATAAACTGTCTAGAATCTAGAAAAAAAATTCACAAAGCAAAACCACATTTTATTTCATTAAGAAACACCCAGTTGTCTAGATGGCTCACCTCCTACACTGATTAAACTCTTCATAATTACATTACAATTTTTTATTTACCTGGAAGGAAGAGGCAATCCTAGGATATGTAATTTCTGTAAAATAGATAAATATTGTATTTTCAGGAGCACTGCAAAAGAAACTAAACATTGGCTTTCGATATCATTTTCTCCAATAAATTCATCATTCTCTCTTGCAGCTGCAGGCTCTGAACTTGGATGATGTTCTGCTGGTCCAGAATCCTTCTTACTTCCCTGCAAGTTTCTTCCATTGCCCTACTCAGTTTCTTTTGTTCCTCTAGCATTGCTTCCATTAACTTTAGTTTCTTCTTTTGAAAGCTACAACTCTGCATTTTCCTTTTCTTTATGGGCCTCTCTTCAGCTCTGAAAAGCAAACATTTCGGCATTAAATCTGCTTTTGTGATCTGCTATGTTCACCTGGACTGGGCAAAAGTACATGCATTCACTTGAACTCAAGAAAAGCCTTCCATGCTGTTGGGGACCCTGGCAAAGCGAGGGAACACTCCTGTAGTTTCTCAAATTTCTCTCAAACTCATTGGGTATTCCATGCTCCCCTACAACCCAGCTGGAAGCATTCTTTGATATACCCACCTAGCACTTGGCATTGTTTTCACAGGGAATACTGTTTGACAGCACATCCCACCAACCCAAGGTCCCAAGCCACCTCCTCCTATCTGAAAATAATGCTTTATATAACATAGCCAGAGGGCTGGCTATGTTAGGCAGTATAAACAACATAGAGTCTTTGGCACCTTAAAGACTAGCAAGTATATTATGCTATATGTTTTAATAGACTACAGCCCACTTCGCTGTTATCTTCTGTTGTTAGTTGTATATGTACCTAGTGTGGAGTAAACAACACAAGGAGTGATGAGAGAAAAGAAATGCAAAAAACCAAAAACAGTCTAACTGTATTGTTTAGATCCAGTTACAGATAGGTAGCCGTGTTGGTCTGCCATAGTCAAAATAAAAAAATTCCTTCCAGTAGCACCTTAAAGACCAACTAAGTTAGTTCTTGGTATGAGCTTTCGTGTGCATGCACACTTCTTCAGAAGAAGTGTGCATGCACACGAAAGCTCATACCAAGAACTAACTTAGTTGGTCTTTAAGGTGCTACTGGAAGGAATTTTTTAATTTTGTATTGTTTAGAGTTTGGGGTGGGGTCAGTCTGGATGAAACCCTGGTTTGCCTTCCAGGCCTGCAATCCTAAGGCAGTGGCGTAGCGTGGGGGGTGCAGGGGGGGGCCCGGCCGCACCGGGCGCAACATCGGGGGGGGGGGCGCACTAATCTAGTGGAAGAGACTCGAGTGCTAAAATCCACGGGTTAGGGGGCGCAAATTACTTGCCTTGCCCCGGGTGCTGACAACCCACACTACGCCACTGTCCTAAGGGGATGTAAGGGGAAGCTTGGCAAACTAGTTCCTTTGGCGAGGTGGGCTTTTCTCCTCTGCCCCACCCAAACTGGCTGCTACATAGGTGAACAACAGCCAGAGTTGTGTGTGAGAACTGGAAGCTGGAGAGACAGAGATGTGCATGATCTGTGCCGGATCTTAAGTTGTGACTAGTGGAGGAACAAGATCTGTTGGGGTGTTAATACTACTAACCCATCTTATGCTCAGGTTGTATATATGTGTAAATGAAACCACATATCCTAAACACACCACCACTGACCTTCATTCTCAGGAAACTGAACCCTGGAAAAAGCACTGTGAACACCTGGAGTCTGTCACTGCATAGAGATTGTGGTGGAACATAGCAGTATCTTTCAATGAAAAACTTTGCATATTTAAAATAATTTATAATAGAAGAGTACTAGGGGTCTAAAAGGATCTAGGTGTCTTAGTAGACCACATGCTTAACATGAGTCAACAGTGTAATGCAACAGCAAAAAAGCTAATGCTATTCTAGGCTGCATCAACAGAAGTCTAGTGTCCAGGTCAAGGGAAGTAAAAGTACCACCCTACTCTGCCTTGGTCAGACACCACTTGGAATACTGTGTCCAGTTCTGGGCACCACAATTTAAGAAGGATATGTTGACCTGCTAGAACATGGGTAGGCAAACTAAGGCCCGGGGCCGGATCCGGCCCAATCGCCTTCCAAATCTGGCCCATATACGGTCTGGGAATCAGTGTGTTTTTACATGAGTAGAATGTGTCCTTTTATTTAAAATGCATCTCTGGGTTATTTGTGGGGTATAGGAATTTGTTCTCCCCCCCTCAAAAAAAAATATAGTCCGGCCCCCCACAACGTCTGAGGTACAGTGGACCAACCACCTCCTGAAAAGGTTTCCTGACCCCTGTGCTAGAATATGTGCAGAGGAGGGTAACCAAGATGATCCAGAGTTTGGAAACCAACCCTTTTGAGGAATGGTTGAGGGAGCCTGGAGAAAGGGAGACTGAGAGGAGATATGATAGCCATCTTCAAATATCTCACGGGCTGCCACATGGAAGATGGAGAAAGCTTGTTTTCTTCTGCTCTGGGGGTAGGATCTGAATCAATGGCTACAAGTTGCAAGAAATGAGATTCCGACTAAACATTAGGAAGAACTTTCTGACAGTAAGAGCTGTTCAACAGTGGAACGGACTGCCTTGGGAGGTGGTGAGATTCCTGCGTTGCAGGGGGCTGGACAAGATAACCCTTGGGGTCTCTTCCAACTCTATAATTATATGGTTCTATGATTCTTAGGGTAGATGTAGATCAGCATGTCAATCATGACAAGCTGTTCATTTGAAACCTTCATCACATGATGACTGAAAATATTCCTTTGACCTCTGTCATTCCTTTCATTTCCAGTTTAAATAGACTGAAATGCTCTCAGAAATCCTAGAACGGAATTAGGTAGCAAGTGCCCTCTTTAAAAAACAAAAGATAATTGCCCCCTCCCTGCCCAAGTCTAGTTAGTGCTCAAATGCATACAGAAGCTTTATGCTCCATTGACTTGCACACCAAAAGGTTTTATTGTCAATGAGCAATTGAAGGGTTAAAGTAAAATCATTACACACATGCATATTGTGAATAGATATTATTCATTTCCTTTGGAAACTAAAGGGTGACAACAATAATTATCTGAGCATGCACAAACGTGAAGGAATTTGGTTGCTTAGTCAGGCGAACCATGACTAAGGTGCAAGTTAATATCAAGTAACTCATAATCTTGGTTTGAATTATGATTATTATTTTTTAAGGATAAAAGTCATGGTTTGTTATAAGTTTGAGAATTATGATTTCTGTCCAGTGAGTTCTATCTAGTGAAAGATAGAACTCAAAATAAGTCACTTTACGAGTTTTGTCAGGGTCACTAGTCTTGACATTCATGGTCAAAATACCCCTTGAGTCTTGCTAGCTGGACTACCTTTTTAATTACTTACTACATTTACAGTATATGTTGTCTTTGTGTCAATGCACTCAAGGCAACTCACAGTTTAAAACAATGGCTTACAAGTAACTCAATGCAATACAAAAAGGAACAGACAGTGAGGGAAGAGAAAAATAAGCCTGTGGTGGTTTTAGGAGGGGAGGATCAGATGGCGGTTGGGTCCAATTGATGGGGGAGACCTCACTGTATCACTTCTCCCCTGATACAGCAAGAGTTGCTGATGGAGATGGTCTGGAATCCCACAAAACAGAGTCTATAATTTTTCACATTGAAAGACAGCAACCCTTTGCATACATCTGACTTAAACTATAACTACTACTAGACCCTTCTTGAAGCTACCAGCATGAGTTTGACCAAACTGCGGGAGGCAGTGGAAGACAGGGATGCCTGGCGTGCTCTGGTCCATGGGGTCACGAAGAGTCGGACACGACTAAACGACTAAACAGCAACAAGACCCTTCACAGCTGAAGAAAACAGAGCCCCTGAAGCCCCCAAATTAAGTGGTCCTTAAAGAAATAGATTTTTGCAGCTTTATCCTATATCCCACATAGGGCCCAGTATGTACAATATCAAAGTAATATATAACTGTTACCTTAACTTATAAGAAAGTAAGCTGGAAGAGCTCTCAGAATGCTCATCTTCAAAAAATTCTTCTCTCCCTTCATATGTGAACTGGTTATAAGGCAAATAGAGTGGAGTAGACTTTGCAGATGGAGACTGTGATGCCTCAGTCTGGGATGTTGAAGGACCTGGCAGCTGACTGTCATGCATTTTCACATCATTGTGCTCTGACACTTTAGAGAGTATTCTATCAATGGTTTTAAAGTAAGGCCAATCAGGTGCAAGCGTTTCACTATCAGTCATACATTTTAATTTCCTGCAATGAAAGAAATAATCATGAAAACTCAAGATAGTAATTTCATGCAGGTTTCAAAAATTCTACTATAAAAATATGTGTGTGTGTTCGGAGGGATGTAAGTTGAGCTGTTAATATGTGCACATGATAATCTGTTCATTAATTGTGCACATTTCCTGGTCAGTATACATAATCTCCAAAAGGTCCTAAGGAATGTGCATATCTCAAATGCATTTGGCACATCATCCAACTGGCCTTGGAGAATGTGCATATCTCAACTGATTAATTGACTTCCAACTGAATTCCCATTCAAGCAAACCAAATACTTATTTCCATTTCTGACTCCAAACTTTTGAAAGAGGCAACGATTTCTAGAAATTGTCAGTTCTGCTGAAGAGGCCAGAAAAGAACACTTTGACAGAAAATGCTATTCAAGGACACAAGTGTCTGAAGAAGGGTCACTCCCATCATTTTCCAACCTGGGCCTTAAGGTCCATGGGAGATAAACTGCTGTAATTCTATCAACAACTATGGTTAATAGCCTGACAGCATGGCGCAGGACCTCCTTGCTTTCCGGTTGTTAAATGAAAAAATACAATTGTCCTCCACATTAGAAGCTTTTTGGTATTATGAAACACCTTCAGATGTTTGGGGCCAGCTGAACTAATGAATTCTCTTTTTACTGTTATACTGGTTGTTTTTTATGAGACGTAGTGGTTTTATATTATGTTCCATAGTCTTTTAATATAATACTGTGTATTGTCCTGTGAACCTTCTGGTTGAAGGGTGGATTCTAAAAACAATAAATAAACAATTTAGCATAAATTTTCTAAGGCAGCATGGTGGACTAGCACAAGTCCCCATGACTTGATCAGTGGGCTGAAGTGTATTCATACACTTTATTATTCCTCTTTATTTAATTGAGGAATTTAGAGCACACCCTTATTTTAAAAATAAATCTCAGAGCAGGTCGCACTATAAACATCATAAACAATAAGACCAAACAGATCAACTTCTGTATAACACAATAAAAAGATTAGGACATCCATAAGGAAAGGCCACCTCTACCTAAGCAAAAGCCGGAGTGAATAGATGATCAGAAGAATCTTTATTTGCATCAGCCACTAGCTATAGCAATAAAATAAAATGTACGGAAGACGGAGGTTAATGCTTAGCTATACAAAATACGTTTTGGAGGTTTCCATCAATAATCAAGTAATAGATCTTATTCTAATTGCCCCTGCTAATTTTTTTTTTTTTTTTTGCAGTTTTTGCTGTCACCTGATCATTTTGATCTGCTAGAAAAAAGGACACAGTAGCAAAGGTTGAGTGACCAGGCATGGACAATAGTAGAGGGGTAATAACCTCACTCCTCAACACTTTAGAAAGAGTGCAAGCCAGAAGCACACGAGCCACTGACTCAATACTGCCACCTCCACTGGGACATAATTGTTTCTCCAGCGGAATTTTTTGAAATCGACCCTCAAGTACAGCCAAAGGCAGTATATTCAATCTTGCAAAAGTGGAAGCGCATCTGTAATTTTGGAATTATTAAATTTTGCAAATATTGTGCCCAAGTGCCAAAATGACTAGGTGGAAAATAATCATACCAAGGACAAAATTTCCTTATTGTGCCTAATTATTCTGTCACTCGATATCATATAGGTGCTGTCTAATTAAGTTATTTGCTTTACAGAAGCCCAGTGTTAATAACTGTTGTGGTGATAAACCAGAAAAGTAAAGCTTTTGGTTGACAATTTTAGTCCAAGCGCTCTCATGGCAATCTTGCAATACTAAGGGTTGTATACCAGTGGGGTTTAAATTTAGATGAAGCCAATAATTAAATCTTACAGCAAATCTGTAATTCAACAGAGGGGAGATTAGCCTCCAAGTGCAATGAAGCATTTGGAACACAGGATGAAACAGAAAAAAATTGCCTTAGGAGCTTAGATTGAACAGCTTCTGTAGATCCAAGGTGAGCACCTGTCCAAATCTGAGCCCCAAAAATAACTGTGCTATGGGTTTAGCTTTAAACATCTCAAGTGCTGATGGTATGTGATTGCCACCTTTTGTATGGAAAAGCATGTCAGAATTTTGGCGCTTTGAAACACTTTTTCCTTTGCATATTTCTGATGTGCTCCCCATGACCCTGTTGGCTGAATAATAAGGCCGAGGTATTTAAAGACTAGGTGTATGTTTACCAGGCATAAAAAAGAACCAGTCTAATGTGAAAGCAATTCTTCCCCTACTTCAGTTACAGATCCACATTTCATGACCCTAAATTAGTTTTTTCTGGAGACACCCCATACTCATAATTATCTGCATTGTTCTCTGACCAAGTGCCCAGTTATCTGCTTTTTCCATCGAGGAGGCTTTCAAGATTGCGTGTGAGATGAAGACATCCTGCATTTAGCAAGAAATACACAGATCCAAACAAAACCAAAGCGATGATACTGAAGAATGACAGAATTAAGTGCTTGAAATAATAGTGAGGAAATATCCTTCATAGCCTATATCATTTATGTTAGGAACAGCATAATTTAGTCTTCTCAGAGAAGTCTTCATGAAGAAGTCAATCACTAATGACCAGGAAAAAAATGGCAATGGGATAAAGGCTGAAACTTTGGCTTGTTTGGGTGATATTCAATTAAGTTTTACTCAGAGAAGAGCCACTGAAATTAATGGACCTAACTTAGCCAAGGTCATTGGAATTTCAGTGGATCTACTCTGAGTAAAACTTAGTGAATCCCACTTTTTAAAACCACTATGGAAATAAAATTTAACTTTTACAGCTTGGTTTTGTGTATCCACCACTCATGCCAGTTACCAAGTTAATGCTTCCACTCACTAGAAAAATTGTCCCTGAAGACATTTATGTAAGTTACCCTTGACAGAGCTGGAGAAGAACTGAACACTCTTGCACAATTAGTGTTGCCAAGAATTATTTTCTCTGTTTTGGGCAGCTTCCTCTGTCTTTAGCAGCTGCATCACACACAAAACATGAGCAGGTGAACCTCTACCCATCACTTACAATAGACTTCTGTGCACTTCTACTCAGAAAAGTCTCAGTGAGTTCAATGGGACTTACTTCCAAGTGAGAGAGTATTGGGATGTTTCCTTAGGCTGTAGTCCTACATATTATCTAGTCAGTATGTCTGCTTACTAAGGAGTGCTTTGCATTGCAAGTTCCTGCCGCCAGGAAGCTGTTGAAGTTTCTGGAGCCATGTCACACACACACCCCCCCCGGAAAAATTCCCGTAAAAATCTGGTAAGCTTGGACATAGTTACACATCAAAAAAGGGAGATGGAGAATTAGGGGAGAAGAGAGACAGCAGAGGAGAAAGTAGGAAAACAAGCTGAAATATACTCAGAGTCGCAAAGTGATTTCATGCTCTTTATTCAGCTCATAGTGGTGAGGAGGAATGAATGAAAGTCCCCTCAAAGTATCTGCTTTATATACATTATTTACACAATGGGCTGCACATGATTGGCTAATTCTGGAATTCTACTGTAAGCCAATCAGGTTGTGGATTCACTTATATCTGGAGCATTATTGGGTGGTTCCTGCCAACCAATCATACTGCTGCATTGTTCTAGTACCAATCAGACTGCTGCATTCTGAATCCTATTTTTCTAGGACCAATCAGACTGCTGCAGTTTGGATCCTATTGTTCTAGGACCAATCAGACTGCTGCAGGTTGGATCCTATTCAACTCAGTACATAACACAAGCTCAAAAGAGCGCAATAAAGAATAGTTTTGAATAAACAAGATAATTTTGGATCTAAAGATGTGAGGGTGAATGGAGCAACATATTTTACTCCTTGTAGATTTGCACCAAATCTGCAATGGTCATCAAATTACCAACAGCAAAATAGTTAAGGATTTTAACTACAAAATATTACATGATATGTTTCAGAGGATATGTGCCAAATTAGGGTGTAGAATCTGCATGGAAATCTATTGTATTGACTGTAGATGTATTTATCTAAACGCTGTATTAAATATTTTGGTTATTAAACAGGCAATTTAGATAAATGAGGCTGGCCTATAGAACTTCACATCCTCATTTAGTAACACTGTAACATTCACACAGTCATCATTTGATGACTGCAGCATCAACAGATAACTTATCAAGTAGTAAAGGTAAAGGAACCCCTGACCGTTAGGTCCAGTCACGGGTGACTCTGAGATTCCAGCGCTCATCTCGCTTTATTGGCCAAGGAAGCCGGTGTACAGCTTCCGGGTTATGTGGCCAGCATGACTAAGCCACTTCTGGTACTATCAAGTAGTAGTACTGCTCTATTCTCCCTGAGTCAGATCACACCTAGAGTTGTGTGCCTAGTTATGTGTGCCACAATTCAAGAAGGGTATTGACAAGCTGGAACATATGCAGAGGAGGGCGACCAAGATAATCAAAGGTCTGGAAACCAAGCCTTATGAAGAACGGTTGATAAGAAGAGACTGAAAGGAGATACGTTAGCCAGCTTCAAATATCTAAAGGGCTGTCACATGGAGGATGCAGCAAGCTTGTTTTTTCCTGCTCTGAAGCGTAGGACCCATACCAATGGATTCAAGTTACAAGAAAGGAGATTCTAAGCAAACATCAGGAAGAACTTTCAGGTAGTTTGACAGTGTTCCACTGTTTGACAGTGGAACACACACCTTTGAGAGGTGGCGGACTCTCCTTCCTTGGAGTTTTTTTAGTTGCAATTCCTACATTGCATAGGATTGGACTGCATGACCCTGGAGTCCCCTACAATTCTCTGATTCTAGGATATGTGACGAAGCCATCAAAAAAACTAAGAAGACCAACAGTACTCTAAGCAATGGGGACCATTTTGCCTAGCAGATTGCTTCCCCCAGTACAGACCAAGCCCTTCTGATGAAATCCTAGTAATCGTCTAAGGACCAGTGGATTGTCCCTTGGTGACAGCAGACAAGCAGACCTCTTTGGTGGCAGCACTGGTCCTTAGGAATGACCTCCCTCAGGTGGGTTGAGAGGGAGACACAGCAACCAGCTTTAAGCACCTCTTAAAGTCATATATTTTTGCACAAGTTTTCCTAGACACTGATTCTCAGTTTTTATTTTTTTTTGTTTGTGTACTGCTCCATTTTACCTACATTATACGGCTCTGCTCTTTTTATTTAGCTTTTAAGAAGTCTTATTTGAATGCTGTTATTGTATTTTATTCCGCTTTTAAGCTAAATAAGTCCTATTTGAATGCTGTTATTGTATTCTTATATGAATTTTATTATTTTTCTGGTTATACTTTATGTAAACTGCTCAGAAATTTCTTTTTATACTGAGCAGTATATGAAATGTATGATTAAATAACATTTCAATAACTACAAGTAACTTGAGTTCCCACACTCAGTTGTGAGTATTCAAGTCTTGAGTAACAAAGCAATGTTACATGCACGTGTGAACTCTAAGAATCCTATGTGAATCCTAGGGTCCTAGGCTTTACACCTGCCATTTCATATATAGTTGATGCTTTTCAAAGTACCAAGTGCAATAAATAAATAAATAAATAAATAAATAAATAAATAAATGTATATACACATTCCAGTTTCTTTCCATTCAAAATATAGCATTTCTCTCTCTTGGATTCTCTTTTTATTATTGTGGTATTTTGTTTGCTAATACTCTACTTGACCTGCTGAATGAAAACAAGATTAATCTCTTGAGGCTTGTAAAAAAGCTTTCAAAATAAATTATAAATAACATTGCTCATGTGCCAATCGGTGGCTAAAGGGGAGAGAGGAGCAAAAGTGCAGTACTTAAGTTGTGTCTCTGCTATGAATGAATTATTCAAATAGAACAGAAAACTGGTAAAATATTCAAATGCAACTTTCTGAAGCAATTTGAGTGAGTTCTCTCTCTCCAATTACGACATCAAAGAATCCACACTGAAAAGCATAGCAAGGATCCAGATAGTGAACTCCTGCACCCAGTGATGTTTTTGATGTTTAAGAAAATATAAATCACATTTTATGAAGTTTGGAAATTAGATATATAAGGATGCTTTATACAGAGCTTTTGAAGGGGTGAAAAATGAAGTGCCAGTACAAAATGGTTGCCATGGGCAAGCAAAGAAAGAGGTGATGATACTCCATTCCAGTGAGTTCCATCCCTAAAAAAAGGACCTCTTGAGGGGAGTGACACCTCTTTCCCTTTCCCACCTCCTGTGCTGTACAACCTAGCGCTAGAGGGCTCAGATTTGGGGCTGGTTGTCAGTCTTGAACCTGAGCATTTTATTGCTCCATAGCAGGATAAAGGATTATCAGAAGGTGGCGAAAGGGAAATAAAATACTTCTCAGTATCCTTGTAAATAGAGCAGAGAGTAGAAATGTGAAGAGTGGGGGACAACAAATAAGATTGGGGTCAAATGGTTCCTGGTTTTCTTTTTCCCTCTGGTTTTATTTCTTTTTCCCAGTGGAAAAAGTTGGAAAGTTGGAAATCTGGAGGGATTTGTAATCTTATTTTATCTTTTCGAATAATGGACAAAAGGTGTTTTTTTTTTAAAAAAAAGAACAAAATTGTTTTAGATACCTTTTACTTCTACAAAACGGGTTCTAATAACAAGGGTTTCTAGTAACATTGTCAAATAATATATAGTACTAGGTAATTTAAATACCCATATACTATAGACTGCTCCTCCATAAACAACAACGTATATGTCAGTTTCACATGTGATCATTCTATCCATTTTCTCAATTAACGTGTAATTTCTTCCCCCAAAGTTCCAAACAAAATTCTTACTGATGAAAGCACTGATGGGGTATTTAATAAGATATTATCTTTTTTAAAAAACAATCCAAGTCATCACTCCAAGCAGCTAGAGAGCTGCTGCCTCTGTTTGCACTACACACATTCAAAATAGGGCGCAAATTCCTCTGGAACAAAGAGATGCAAGGATGTTGCTGTCCCTCCCAGGGATAAAGTAAGGAGAAAACATGGCTGCCTCCATTTGCAGCCTCTAACACCTTACTTGTAAATATATACATTTGTAAAATTTAATTAAAAGTAACCTCCAGACCACCTTGTCAAATGTGTTCAAGGGCGGATTCTGGAAGATAAATATATTCCTATATACACGTTAATCCAGAAGGTGTGGGTCAGGTGGGCTGCACTGGAATGTGTACTGAGAAAATTCCTCAAGCTTCCTTAAGGTGCTTGCTACTCCATCTCTAACCCTAGATATACCATATTTTTCCGTGTATAAGACTAGGTTTTTCCCCTTAAAAAGAATGTAAAAAATTAGGGGGAGATACATCTCTCCCCCCATTTTCTTAAATCTAAGTCCCCCAAAATAGGGGGCATCTTATACATGGGGGCATCTTATAGATGGAAAAATACGGTATTTGCTGCTGTGCTATACTGGGGCTTATATATCACTCCCCATTTACTCAGGGGTTGCGTTACTAGGCACCACATGTGTCAGTCGGACGTGCATAAGTCCGCCCCGCCCCCTTGCCGTGCCAAAATGGTGTGCGCATCAGTGGTCGCACATGTGCCCATCGCATGCAAATGGGGATTTGCCTGTTCAGTATACCACTTTTTGACCAAAAGGTCTCCAAAGCAGTGGAAAACATATCAACATGAAAGGAAAATGCCATAGATAAATCAAAATAATACAAAAGACCCATAAATCACACTGGATATGTGTTAGGAACTCCAGCTACCCCTGCAGCAAGAAACAAAAAAGCACCAATCCAGACACCCCTCTCTCTAGCACACCTTGGGTGTCTCTCCTGCCTCTCACACAGGTTCCACTAACAGAAACCACTTCTGTTTCGTACTGCAGCCAACCAGCCAACAAAATACTCATTAACTCCACATTACAATAACCAGAGTCTAGAGAGAAAAGCCCAGCATGGAAGGTTGGGTGATGGGCAAGATCCACAAGAACAGGCTCACATGATGGAGTGTGGAGCAACTCTTCTCCCTCTCCTAACATCTCCACCAGCTGATAATTAACATTCCATACAACTCAACACTTTTACACAAGGGCCTAGGTTTTATTTCATTTTTAAGTTGGCAAAATAAAACTCAAAAGGGGCATGGCACCCTCTGGGGTCATGCTGTTAAGGTTGCTCCACCGCATCATGTCAGCTGGCTGCTTTACAACCTCGGCCCTCCAGATGCTTTGAGACCACAATTCCCAGCATCCCTGGCCACTGGTCCTGCTAGCTAGGGATCATGGGAGTTGTAGGCCAAAAAACATCTGGAGGGCCGAGGTTGAGGAAGCCTGTTTTACAGCTGAGTAGGTCCAATCCTGAAGAGCGTCACAGCTACCCAGAACACCCTCACTGCCTCGCCAAGGAGCTGGTCTTTGCCGCAGGTGCTTCTCAACTAGGCAAGCAAGGTTACTGGGTGGTGGAAGGTCATTTGTAATTATTTTGCTTGAATAAACTGAGGCACTTACCATATTTTTTGCACCATAACACTCACTTTTTTCCTCCTAAAAAGTAAGGGGAAATGTCTGTGCGTGTTATGGAGGGAATGCCTACGGGTGGCATGCCTATGGATTTTCCTCCTCTAAAAACTACGTGCGTGTTATGGTCTGGTGCGTGTTATAGAGCGAAAAATACGGTATATGTTTAAATTTAATAAGTAGAGCAAAACAATGCCCTTTTCAATTACAGGGTCAAAGTGACCACAACTGAAAACCTGATGATGATTCTTCCCCCCTCTCTCACAGTCCTCCTAAAACAAAACTTGAAATAACAGTGGATCCTGATTATTATTATTATTATTAATTATTAGAATTATATACCAAATCCTTCCCAGCCGCTCCGCAATTCATGCTACCTGTTCAAGAAGAGAGTCTGAGGGCGGGAGGTGGCCTCTCACTTTCTCTATCCACAATGAACCACAACAGAAAATCAAAGTGCAGCAGAATTCTTACACAGTTATATGTTGCACGTGGGCTTATTGCAGGATCTACAGCATATTTCTAATACCTAGTTTTCTCTGGTTTATCTATAAAAAAAGTTGAACTATGTAAATCTTAAGCACTTAGCTCAAGTATTAATTGAGAGTGTGGGATGACTCCTCACCCAAGCAAGGACCTTCCCTCGTGTGACGCTGCCTAACCAGTAAGAGGGACGATTTATT
This sequence comes from Podarcis liolepis, assembly GCF_965112155.1. Lineage (NCBI taxonomy): Eukaryota > Metazoa > Chordata > Lepidosauria > Squamata > Lacertidae > Podarcis > Podarcis liolepis. Next base: position 73,788,062 of record NC_139564.1, on the reverse strand, counting down.
GCCTGATACTCACCACTTGACTCCTCTTGCATCACTGCTTGGTTCTTCAATTATATGCATGCATCTGGTTGTAAAATTAAACGTTACAAATGCTAACAAGTGTTACAAATGTCCTGTTTATCACTTTTAAAAATTCCATGCATACTTGATAGTGCTTTTTGGCGATATTTGTGAACATGGAAAAGAGGAAGCACTAAAAGTGGTATTTTCCATAAGTATCTCTCGGGAAGAGGCCCATCTAGATCACTCCATTTTGTAAACAGCATGATGAATAATAATTGATATTTCCACCTTCTCTTGTGAACTAGAACAGTCTCAGCCACAGCTGAATGCAATAAGGCGGTGGAGGAAGAAACTGCAATTCCCCTAGTAATCTCTACCTTTGGACTATAGAAGGCTTTGTAGAATCTTAGCTATTGGACTGAAGCAGAACATTTCAGCTTTCTTGGAAATTAATTAAGGTATTGCTGTATGTGTCGAGATTATCATTCATATACACAGAGCCGTAATATTTAAACTTGAATGTTCAGTCTGCTAATATTTTAGATGAGTTTGTTTTTAGCATAGTTTAAGTTTATGAGCAAAATAAATAGAGTGATTTAAACACACTATGATGTTCTCAATTCCAGTTATATTCTGGGTCCCGTCCCAGTAGTTAAGGTACTGTATGTCATGGTCAGAGGGCAGTGTCAACGCTCCCAGTATTTACTTTCAAAACATTTTAGTATATTTCTTTAAAATATGGATTATATGTGTGTGAGAGATAGTGTTTGTTGATATATTTCTATGCATACACATTCCTGTGTTGTGTGAGAGAAAGACATGGAGCATTTTCACCTCTTTTTCCTTTATGCTTTGGGGGCCATCTCAAATTATGAGCCAAGGGTCGGCCTTCAGACTAAAAACTTCAGCCCACGTTTTCTGGATTTCTCACTCTCTTGTCAGACTAAGAGCACAAACTACTGTATCTGTTTCAGAGTGTACCTCTGTAAATGATACTGGTGCCATCCTGCAAGGTGATATGTAAGTGAAAACATATCATTTTGAGAATATTCACCATTTCATGCAAAACACATATAATAACTTAAGAGGTCACCATCTTAAGATGATCTAGCCAAAAGTGAAAATGAAGACACAAATTTATAAATGCTAATAGGGAGTTGTAGATTGCACAGCATATGGTTTAAATATAAAAATGATGTTTTAACCTAACCCACCCAGGCCCAAAAAGCCCCAAAACAAGCAGACTTAACATGGATGCCTGTGACTTTTTTTAAATCGCTATTTTTCTGCACTGAAAAGAGCTTAAATAAAGGAATCATGTATTTCAGATTGATGAATTATAGCTAACCTCCAACAGATCCATATTAGAGATTACATGTTGTTGCAAATTAGAACATAGCTAAAAGCAGATTTGGTAGTTCATGTCACATAGAAACAGGAAAATGCTTTTCAACACCATGCAAATATTTTTCTGTCCCTAGGCTGCAAATATTTCATTTTCCTAAGCCAACTTCCTCTCCTGATGGGCTCTAACTACTTCATTATCTCATTTCAGATACCTCAGTTTCCTCCCCCAGCTGGAACAGTGTTTACAGTGTGCACTGATTTCTGTCTGCAAATGTAATTGTTCCTTTGCTAATGCTAGCTACAATTATAGCAACGTGTGTCACTCAGTGGTGAGGCATGCAGTTATTTTAGTCCTCCGGAGGGTAACTTCCTCAGTCTGCGATGGCAAAATTTAGAGATTTTTTAACAATAATTATTTTATTTAAATTGTATTTAGTTTTTACATTTGAGAAGACCAGCTCAAAATTGATCTAAGCTGTGCCATTTTAATGTGCACGTGAAAGCTAAAATAAAAACATAAACAACAATAATTCATACTATCTTTTGCATCCCCTTGTTTCATAAAAACAGCAATTAACAAAAACCACCACCAAAGTTATGCTACCATTTGAAAGCAGTAAGGAGAAAAATTAGGAATGTTAAGAGTGATTTTTAAGAGCCCTATGAACAACCTTTAATCTTTCATCTGTGGTTTCTCTTTACAATATATTTTCAGAAAGGCAAAGAGCCTGATTAAGATCTAGAAATCTCTCAAATAAAAGGAATTAACTGAAGCTTACCTGTACTGGAATGTCATGTTTGTAATTTTTATCTTTATTTCTTCTCCATGTCGAATTTCTCCAGTCATTTCAAAGAGTTTGTTAGCCATTTTCTCATAAACTTTGGCATTCCTTTTAGTTTGTTTCAATTCATCAAAAAATTCTTCCCAAACCAGCATTAAGCCCCTCATTTCTGCATCAGTCCAGTTCCTGGCCCTTCTGTGCTTCTCAGTCTGAGAAGAAACAATATAACTGGGAATTTCTGCAGCAGCCATTCCTGATTGACCTAAAAGGGTTTTAAAAGAGAACACTTAATATAGATTTCAGTTTTTAGTTTAGGATTTTGCAGTGCAAGGCATGCATATGAAGCTACAGGATTTGAATGACAACAGAACACATGAAACCTCTTTGCAACAGCTTGAAGCTTGAGTGCACAAAATGGGGCCTACATCTGACAGGCAGGAATTTAGTTAAAAGCTTTTAAACAGAGAAACGTCATTTTGATGTCACGTTTCCATAGCAACAGAGCAACTGCATAAGCTACAACAACAAAAACCTTTTAACTGAAAGCCAAAGAATCAGGACAAAGTTGACAGGCCATCAATATTAAAGCTTTTAAACACTTTAGGTTTAACAAAAACAACAACAACAAAAAGATCTATGCAGCCTTTGAGAAGCTACTTTTAAGTTTTTACTTGTTTTTAGATTTTCCCCCCCTTACCTTTTAGGCAATCTGCTGCAAGCAGGGGGTCATGGCTGTCTGAATGAGCTTTTAAGTTGTGCCTTGACAGATTCACGAGGATGAGGGAAAGACATGTACACAAAAAAGACCCCTTTACAACAATTGTGTCTAAAAAGTCTCACACCTTTGTGGAAGCACAGTTAGCATCTGAAGTATATAACAGCAGCACTGAAAACAGTTAAGCAGCTAAAATGGTGCCAGATTCCTATTTCAGGAACATGCACACAGATTTGTGTTTACATATGTGTGCGCAAGGGAGAGAGAGCCAGAGGCCGATTTGGGCTCCAAAATGCTTGTCTGCTGCTAGGCAAACCCATCCAGCAGCCCTGTCAGCATGAATTTGCCTTTTGTAGGTTCAAATTACCACATATGTATTTGCAATCCGAACAATTTCAATGCTGTTTGGAGTCTTTTATTCAGCCGTGTGCTGCAGCCTCAGGACTGCAGCGGAGGCATTTTAAATCTGCCTTATGGTGAACCCATAAAGATTATTTACTGTGCAAAAGCAACTGGGAATGGGGAGAACGGCACGAGGATTAAAAACTCTAAATAAATTGCTGTTTTTATGTGGTAGTTTTCTTCATATAGGAGGCTAGATCTTGCTCCCTGTTATATTAGCAACGCAGCATCTCATTTCCCAAAGCACCATTCCAGAGCCTGCGCTGTGGCAAACATGATGGACTCAGCTCTGGCGTTAAGGTCCAGGCACTTTATCCAGTGAAGCAATGCTGACGGCTAATGCACAGCGCATTAATTCTCTGTATTAGAAAGGAAACTACTGTTCACATTTTAAAAGATAGCAGTGGGAAGAAAAAAAAATGTGTGTGTGTGTTCATTTTTAAGACAGCAATACAGACCTCGCTGCTGGGCGTTTCCTAGAGATTAATGGCAAGCAGAAAATAATGTACTCCATAGGCTGTTGATCCCCAGGAAAGGTTCTCACGTGCTTTAGTCAACACTTAAGTATCCTATACACTAATTACACGCTCAATCTGAACAAGCTGGAAAGCCCAGGATCCTGAAGGAAGGGGAGGTCGCAAAATGCCTTTTTCAAGGCACAGACCTCCTGTCCTGTTCTATTCCTTGTTAATGGCTTTCCCCCCTTCACTGCAGCGCTTTAATGTAAGGAAGTCAGAATTAGGATTCCCTAGAGAAAAAGGTTTAAATGCTGTTCGAATAAAGAACACAATGAACTTTATTGATGAGTCACAGGTTCCTATCTGGCACTTTGGAGCAGCTACTGTCAGTGGTCCTGTGCAGAACAACCCTTTCAAGGCTGGCAAAGTGCACTGTATGCTGGCTTGTGTGTGTGTGTGTGTGTGTGTGTGTGCGCGCGCGCATATCATGGAGACCCAGTTGGGAGGCATCATGTGACCAGGTGACAGATGGCAGCCAAGAGGCGGATTAACTAGAAGCAGGGTCTCCTTTTCATTCTGTGTGTGCATTTCAGACTTTCCAAGCGTTGCCTCGGGAAGCACCAATGTTAACATCCAAATTTAACTGTGGCTGGCTTGGAGAAAAGATTGGGAGGTTTTTTCCAAGCCACTGTTGCGTAGATCTATCCAAATAAGGCATGGGTTGGGAAGGATTTGTACACGCATCTTCTTGCAATTTAGCCAAAGGTATGTGAATGCCAGCATGTGTCTGACCCACAAATGTAAATATGCATTTCTCCCAAACTGCATGGGTTTGGATTCCTCCAGAATTGCAAAGTGGCTTACAGAAGAATATCTACGTATAGGCAGGACTTCTCAAAGTGTGGGCTGCAGACCACCAGTGGCCCATGAGCTTCATTCTACGAGACCGCCTCTCCTGGTACGCCCCGCGGAGGACCTTAAGGTCCACAAATGACAACACTTTGGAGGTCCCAGGTCTCAAGGTGGTTAGATTGGTCTCAACTAGGGCCAGGGCCTTTTCAGTACTGGCCCCGACTTGGTGGAACGCTCTGTCACAAGAGACCAGGGCCCTGTGGGACTTGACATCTTTCCGCAGGGCTTGCAAGACAGAGCTGTTCCTCCTGGCCTTTGGTTTGGACTCAGTCTGACCCTTATGTTTCCCTCCCCTTACCGTTTTGATCTATGGGCTACTAATAAAATGAGGCTGCATTTTAAATTGCATTTTAACCTGTATTTTAAATTGGGTTTTTTTCCTATTATGCTTTTATTGCAATTTTACTGGTGTTTGCCACCCTGAGCCCGGCTCTGGCTGGGGAGGGCGGAGTATAAATTATTATTATTATTATTATTATTATTATTATTATTATTATTATTATTATTATTCTGATGGTCCATGATGGTGATTCTGCAGAGTGGTATAGCTACACATGAGAGAAGAGCAGTGTGTGAGTGTGTGTGTGTGTGTGTGTGTGTGTGTGTGTGTAGAGCACCTGGCGCAATTGCCATGTGTGGGGGAAGAATTGTGGTTACAGCAGCTGCTCCGTTCTTATCCTGTGGGCCACCCTGCAGGTGAGCAGAACAAACTGGAAGTGGAAGCTGGTGGCAAGATGGTGGAAGCTCCCAAGTGAGGGAAAGGAGCACTTGAAAGGAGCAGAGAGTCAAAACATGTGGAAGAAGGAAGCCGTGAGAAAGACAGAAAGGAACTAAGAGCAAGTGCATGCAAAATAAATGCCTTGGAATATTTCCTCATTTATTTCAGATAAACCATATGACTTTTTGCTGATTGGAGGACATGCTGATTTTTGCACGGCTAAAATCCGGTTTTCTACTAACTGGCAATAACAAAGTAAAGTTGCTGAACGCTACATTCAAAGGCCTAGTTTGCAATTACATTAAATAGAGCTGAAAACAAACTGTAGTGTGAATGAGTTCTCACTCCACTCCTTTCTTGCTGGTTCTGCACTGCCAGGAAGCAAATGACACCTGAACCCGCATTTGTGGTTTCCCCCAAGCAAACCACAAGACCAGATTCAGACATCAAAACCCAGACTTGAGTCCTGGTGGTGTGGCAGGAGTGAGCTGTGTGGCAGCACTGTGAACCGGTACAATGTGCATTCACATGAAACCACCACTTGTTTTCAGCTATGGTTTATATGACAGTGCTGGTCCACTTGTTTATAAGTTATTTAGAGGAGTAAGGAATATGATGGTTGAAATGGTTCCTACTCAGTGAAATATATACACAAACAAATCACAGATAAATCAGAATTGTGAAAAGTAGGAGAGGTTTGGAATAAATATTTAGAGAGACCAATTATTTTCTTGCTATGTTTATATACTGCCTTGTGCCAATGAATCCAAGCTACAATCCAAGCTTCCCTGATTACAACAGGGAAAAGAGGATATGAAAACTTTAAACTAAATCCTGACAGGGAGAGAGACAATAGGACTGCCAACAGGGAAACACCTGGTAATGGGGATAATAGCTTCACTGATGCACCAGAAACTGAGATGGTACTCCAAAAACCTACTAAAGAGCAAGCAACTAGAAGAAGGAAGCCACAGTAGGGAATGATTAATGGTTTCAGTTGTCTCTATACTAATATTCACATTAAAAATCACCGTTATAGTAAAGTCAAAAGAAAGAACAAATAAGGCAATTATACAATCAAAACAAATCACTTTAAAACAAAGCACACAATAGTTAATTAGGACAGAGAGCAAATAAGAAAGGTTTCTCAGAGCCCAGTGTGCAATGTAGAAGTCCACATATTTGAAAGATCCGGGAAAAATAAAAAGTTATTTGCCTGACACTGAAAAAACAGGCGAGCCCTTTTGGAGATAGCATTCCACAATCTGCAATGCCCCTTTCTCTCACAGCCACCTGCTGTATCTCAGTTGGCGGTGAGGGACATTTGGGGAAGAGCCTGGCACGGTGGTCTCAAGGCTATTTATCCACAGTTATAACCCAGCATTTTCTATTTTGCATTATTTTCAAATCTGCTCTATTTGC